>NC_135167.1:45527425-45605991 GCF_041146795.1 Maylandia zebra
GAGATTTAGGTGCCTTGCTTTATGGGCGGCATCTTCCAGGTATTTTGGCCCACTGAAAAGCTGAATTTTTCCTTAATTTTAATAATAATAATAATAATGGATTGGATTTATATAGCGCTTTTCAAGGCACCCAAAGCGCTTTACAATACCACTATTCATTTTTAAATGTGTCTTTTCACTCTGTCATGAGCAGTGTGGATTATTTGAAATGTACCAAGAAAGATGAAAAAGAAAAAGGAAAAACAATGATGAGATGACCACTAGATGGCCCTAAAACATCTCTTAACTGCATGAAGCCTAATAAAATAGACAAATCTTAAAATTCTGAAAATTGATGTGTTGGTTTCCTTTTCTTAAAGAAGTACAGGAGAACGTCTATGGCTTAAAAGATTTAATTCGCTTCAGCAGTTGAAATTACAAGTTACAGTGCTGGACTCAATGTGAAATCAGTGGTCTGCTTCACAAAAAGGATGGTCCTCAGAGCGGGCGATACAGTTTTATACTGCAGCAACAAGTATTATTATGACTTTCTTCTGAGAAGTGATGTGGCGGTCCTGCTGTCTCCCTGCGGATCTTCTCCTCTCGTCTCGTATCTGCTCCTCTTCCAGGAAAAGACTGCAAAAAACACCTCCCTCGTCTAGCCTTGATTATTAATTAATCTGGCAATTCCTGTTCCTTTCTGATTATTATTCAAGTTCAGGACATTCTGTTTGGACTCCCTTGGCACAGAAAATATCATCCTGACTTTAACCAGTTATGATACGTAGGCCTGTTTGCAAAACCCTCTGCACTCTACATGTCACTCACAATACATCAACTCAGTCATAGTGCTGAATCGAAGCTTTCCACCCTTATCACATCGAGTGCCAACTCTTTAATGTGCACATAGCAATGTGTATATAAAAATCATAAAAAACAGCTTTTCTTTAATCATTTTATTCCTCGTTTTAAGATGAACAAAGATTCTTGATCAAGGTGTGCATGCAGCTTGTGGGTCCTCCATGCCCTTCCCATCTCAGCACTATCATTTAGATAACTCATATTATCTCATACGTAGAATGGTCTCATAATTTTTAAGGTATACCATTACATATCACTTTTTCAGGGGTTTTCCTGCTTCAGTTTCTCTAGTTTGTGCACATTTCTTGAATAATTTGTGAAAAATATAGATGCATAATCCTTGCCATAAAACCCGTCTACACAGGAGGAAAACCAGCAATATCACCACAAGTGTCCCAGAGAACATGGTTCACTCTGCAATAAAGACATAAATCACAATATTATTGTTTTGTCAGTATTACTGAGTGTCTATTCATTATATGAACACTGAAATTGAAAAGCCAGTTTTAAGCCAATCTTCACCCAGAAACTGAGTTTTCAGTGAATATCTTTGCTAATTATGTGGTGGCTCTAGCAGAAGGTTGGTGGTTTGATCCCTGGCTCCCCCATTCTGCATAACAAATGTCCTTGGGCAAGATACTAACCCCAAGTTGCTCTCTGATGCATCCATTGGAGTATGAATGTGAGATAGAAAGCACTTAAAAGCACAGAAGAAAGTGTTTGTGTGAATGAGGCATGTTGTACAAAGCGCTTGAGTGCTCTGGTAGAGTAGAAAAGCGCTGTATAAGAATCAGTCCATTTACCATTTATAATAGGCCAATCTCCAACCTTCCTTTATATCAAACATCCTTGAAAGAGTAGTTGTCAAACAGCTAACAGATCATCTGCAGTGGCTTGTTTGAAGAGTTTCAGTCGGGTTTCAGAGCTCATCACAGCACAGAAACAGCTTTAGTGAAGGTTACAAATGATCTTCTTATGGCCTCTGACAGTGGACTCATCTCTGTGCTTGTCCTGCTAGACCTCAGTGCAGCGTTCAATATTATCGACCACAATATTTTATTACAGTTATTAGAGCATGCTGTAGGTATTGAAGATACTGTGGTGCAGTGGTCTGAATCCTATCTAGCTAATAGACTTGAATTTGTTTATTTTCACACACTAAGGTTATTCCACAGGGTTCTGTACTAGGATAGTACTAGTACAGTTCTGTATTCTTTATACACACATCCCCTAGGAGGTATCTGTCATGGTCCTGGGTCGGTGACCCAGCGCTTTTGGTTTGTTATCATTTTCTAGATGATGATTGTTTAAGTTCTGTGTTATTTTCGATCTGCCTCTGAGTCTGCGTCTGTATCTGTCTGTCTATGGTGTCTCCCCATCTGTTTGTGAATCTGTCTGTTTAGTTCAATGTCTTGTCTGGTTCCATGTATCTGAGTTTCCTGTTTTATTGTGAAGGTCCGTGTCATATGTGAGTGTGATCAGTTTACGTTTCCCCTGTCCCGTCAGCCCAGATTCCTCCCAGCTGTGTTGCCCTCCTGTCTCTCATCCCCTGATTACTGGTGTGTGTATTTAAGCCCTGTGTGTTCTCCTGCCTGTTGCCGGTTCGTCTGTGTTCCTCCGTGTCAGTCTGTGTAACTCTGTGTTCGTCTGTTACCCTGTGTTCCACGGAGTCCTGTTCCTCGTCTGCGTCTCTCTGCTATTCATCATCTGTTGTCATATGCTCCCAGGTCTGTTATTTTAGTTCTCCCAGTTTAGGTGTCTTTAGTTGTTTGTTATGCCCCACTGTTTGTTTGCCACTACACCTCTGTAAATAAAACCACCGGTATCTCATCCACTGCCTGCATCTTGGGTCCTCCTTCTATATCCACACGGTTCGCCTCGGCAGCCGTGACAGTATCATTAAAAGGCAGAGTACAGGAAGCCTGTGGAAGCCAGGATACTGTGCTGCCATTATCACTGTAAAGCACAATTCACCAAATCTGGTTATTTGAAATTAATTTCCTCCTCCCATCTTTGTGTCAACTGCTGTGCTTTAATTGCTTTTTGTGCACAGCTGTGTATTTTTATCAAATGGTAAATAGTGCTTTTCTCAAAGTGCCTTACACAGCTTGGCTCATTCACCCAAGCTCTTTCTATCTAACATTCATCCAACGGAGGGCAACATAGGGTTATATATTGCCCAAGGATATCTGGCATGGAGACGGGAGCAGAGAATCAAACCACCAACCTTCCACTGTGACCTGCTCTACCACCTGAGCTATAGGCACCTCATTTATGTCGTTTTCTTTGATGGCAACTTTCTGAAGCACGTATCCATGCTTTTGATCACATGATTTTCACATTGCTGAAAAGCAGCAAATCTACTGGCATGTTCCAAAATTTAGTTGATTTAGTAAAAGAAAATCAGCAAATTGAAGGCTTTAAAAAAACAGAAATGGGAGGCTGGGGTTTAGAGTTTAACAATTGTGTTTAGTTAACCAGGTATTTCTTCAGTGTAAACACAGAAAAATAATTCGAATATAATTTATTCAGCAATAAAGAAGGAAGAAAAGTTAACTTCCTCCCCTCTGTTTATGTTACTGTGTGTCCTCTTCAGTCTTACAACAATGATAGCTCTGTGGAGGGCCGTACCACTACAACCCTTGATAGAGAGATAGAGTGAGGGAGCAGGAATAAAGGGAGCATGGTAAAAAAAAAAAAGGGGGGGGGGGGGTCTGATTTGTGGAGTGTGCCTCACACCCTCCTTTGGGTGCCCCCTCTTTTCTGGGTGCCCCTCTCTCTCCTTTCCTCTCTCTCCCATCTCTCATTCCTTTCTTCTCAGACACTCTGATGTAATCCAAAGGCCTCTGCGGGAGCAGCTGCACAGCGAACCAGCCTTCCCTCCTTCCCTCTCCCTTTCTCTAAATCTCTTTCTCTCTTTTCTTTGCACTTCCAGAGGCATGCAAGGCGAGGTGAGGCGAGGGAAAGGAGGGCACTCAGACACAATTGGGGTCTTTTTCTGCCCTGAAAAAAGGGAGCTATCGCCTCACATCTCCTTCTGTCGCCCCTCTACTGTACTATACTGCAGGCGGGTGGGTGTGTGGGTGCACATGCACAGTGTCTTGGTGTGCTGAAAAGACTACATAAAGGGACAACTGCACACAAATACTGCAGCCAGACAGCACATTTAACTACAGATAAAAAGTGGTGGCTTTAACACAACACTGTGAGCAAGGGTGTAATAAAATTGACCTTTATTCACTTTATCTTCAGACACCTTGAGTTGAACTCATATAGGTCTAGAAAAAAATCAGACAAATTCCAAGTTCATGAAGTTGTCCACAGAGACTGTACATTAGACATGGGGTATTATTTGCCAGTGCAGTTAAATCCATACATAAGCAAAGTATTTCCCCTCAGATACCTGTAAGAATGTCCCTGATATTTTCCTTTACACTGCTCTGTCATGTTTAAACAAGTCTAAAGCTCTGCTAGCAGCCCCCACTGGTTATAATGTTCATTACAGCTCATATTACAGTAGGAATGGAGTGACTGAAAGACATTCTGACTGAAATGACTCCAAGTGAGGTGTATAAAATGACTGGTTTGTCCTTGGGGGAGCGCTACAGAAATCACTGCGCAAATCTTTGTCTCATGTTGCTTTAACTACCAGGGTCACAACAACTGTATGCAAGCAGCTGTTGTCAAAAAACAAATAAAAACCTGGTCTATGACTGACTTCCTTTTACATTATCAGACAACCCACTTTACCTTGTGATGCCCACATCTAGTGTGCAGTTAATAGTGTGACAATTTACAATAACGTCATTGTACACATACCATTTTAAGAGCTTTCAGCTCTATGCCACTCATGACTGAGGAAGCCAGAACTATTTGCAACTTGTGTCCGCTGGATACCAACAGTCCCTAGCTTGACTGGGAAAAGCATTTTTTAATGTTTCTGTTTTTGGTTTTGTTTTTTGGGGGGGGGTTTGGGCGGGGGGGGGGGGGGGGGGGGGGGAGTTGCATTATTTGATTTTCACGAGACGTATGAATTTACATTAACTTTTAAAAGAAAAATGAATTTGGCAGCAGTTTCTATTACAGCTCAGTATTGTTACCCCCAGTTTTGGGGCCCTTATTATCCAATTACATAAATGTCAGCGTAATATTACTCAGCTGTAACAATGGTTGCTACCTTGATATTACTTGGATATTACGTGGTTATTACTTTGGTAATTGCATAGTAATAACTTACAAATTACCCTCTTGTTTCCCCCTTGTTACCCTACTATTACCCCTTTAATACCGAGCTGTAATAGAAAGTGCTACTATAAGTTCTACTAGTATGCTATCGCTAAAACACATATGATTGCTTTTGTAAACTCTCATAAGAGGCTCAGAAAAGCTTTAAATGTTTTAGCCTAATGATGTCATTAAAATAGCTCTGAAGTATTTGTCTCCCTTTGAATTTTGACTATTTAAATCACAATACTACACAACCATAATCACCATAAAAATGTAAACTGACAGATGAAAAATAAAATTATATGCCTTACCTTCCGAGAGCAGGTTAGATAAAATCACAGCAATGGGCTGTATTTAACTGAGAAAAAAATCAGTTCCACCTTCAGACCTTTCTTTTGTGGGAAATGATGCCTTTGGTTTGACTTAACTGATAAAGTGTACTGTATGTAAACAGTCTGCTGATGAGAATACCAGAGCAACAGCCTCCAAAGTACCTGCCACGATTCACTAAAAAGTCCATTCATTTTAAAATAATAAAAAGTGGCTTTGATGCAGAAATACAGATGTTCACACCTGTAACTGCACACACAGCGTGGACCAATTACAGTATGTTCACATTCAGTATTGTGATGACATATTTAGGATGCATAGGTTAAAAAAAAAGGAAAAGGAAAGCTACTGTGACAGCAGGTGCACCAGTGCAGACTCTCGTATTGCCAATGCACCTGCAATAACAGTCTTACATGAATTGGTTATCCCACCATCTCTGTGACCTGCCTGACCCTGGTGCCTGTACTGCTGAGCAAGCACACCCAAGATATATTTTCCTTATCTGGCTTCACTAACACCTACACTGGCAATCACAGTCACATAAAGGTTATTAACTACTTAGTAAGCCAACTTAGGATTTCCAGATCTAGCACATTCACAAAAGAAGTGTTTGACCTTCCCATACGGAGCTCTACTGGCAGCCAGTATTTATGCCAACAACTCCTCCAAGTATTTAGCTAATAACTAATAGCTTTAGCTAATGTTTTTGTCATTTTGTCTCTGTACAGCACCACAGAATATTATGATGCCCATAAAATGTAGACTTTCAACGACAACAAGCAGTTGTCTGTGTGGTAAAGGAGTACGGAGGAATGACATGCAGGAAATGGTGTGTGTTAGTGTGTTACCTACTCAAACAAGTGTGTATTAGGGGTCCCAGGACAATGGCCAGTTTATAGCCAACTAAGGACAGTTCCCTTAGTATTTTATGAAAATTAACTATATAAAATAAAAATAAAAAAAACACCCAGCACGCCCCTGCGGGCGGTTTATCCTTCAAGCTCGGGTCCTCTACCAGAGGCCTGGGAGCTTGAGGGTCCTGCGCAGTATCTTAGCTGTTCCCAGGACTGCGCTCTTCTGGACAGAGATCTCCGATGTTGTTCCCGGGATCTGCTGGAGCCACTCGCCTAGCTTGGGAGTCACCGCACCTAGTGCTCCAATTACCACGGGGACCACCGTTACCTTCACCCTCCACATCCTCTCGAGCTCTTCTCTGAGCCCTTGGTATTTCTCCAGCTTCTCATGTTCCTTCTTCCTGATATTGCTGTCATTCGGAACCGAATATATATATACAGACGGACAAAATGGTGGTGGCTAACCAACCGGACATAGTGGTGGTAGACAAACAGAAGAAGACGGCCGTAGTGATCGATGTAGTTGTACTAAAACATTTTTGACAGATTTTTGAGCGCCGTGTACCACATAAAATCGGTTCAACGTCAGTAATCACAACCAGAATGCATACATAAGGTCCACTGGATTATAAGGCACACTCTCGATTTTTGAGAAAATTAAAGGATTCTAAGTGTGCCTTATAGTGTGGAAAATACGGTAATACTGCTGGACCTTTTCTGGCCCATATTCTGCTCCAAAGCTGCTTTTAATAATAATGGACTGGATTTATATAGCGCTTTTCTAGGCACCCAAAGCACTTTACAATTCCACTATTCATTCACTCTCACATTCACACACTGGTGGAGGCAGCTACAGTTGTAGCCACAGCTGCCCTGGGACAGACTGACAGAAGCGAGGCTGCCATATCGCGCCATCGGCCCCTCTGGCCAACACCAGTAGGCAAGTAGGGTAAAGTGTCTTGCCCAAGGACACAACGACCAGGACAGAGAGCCCAGGGATCAAACTGGCGACCTTCCGGTTACAGATGCGATTCCCAACCCCCTGAGCCACGGTCGCCTTTTGCATTTGAGTAGTCAAAATCTCCAGCACCGCCTCCATCAGCTGCTGAAAATTCTCCATGGCCAACACTGTAATGTGAAGAAAAACTACTAGAAGCCTTGTAACACCTGTTTGGAAATTGTAAAACAAAATGTTGCCATTTAAAAATGGCCAAGAAAAATATCTGAACAAAAACATAAGCCGTTCTAACAGGAACCTTTCAGCTTGGTGCCAGGATGGGAGGGAAAAGGTAAATCAAGAATAGAATATACATGCTCAGTTTTTATTTGTTACTGTCAGTGAAAGCAAAGGAAAAGAAAATGAAGAGAAAGTGTCAAGACAATCAGCCACATGGGCAAAGACCAGTGCTGTTTTGATCTGGAAGAAACAAGTGAGTTTGTATGCGCATGCACCAGGATCAGTGCAAGATGGCACACTCCACAGACAACATGCCATTGTAGCCGAGGAATGTATGTGTGCAAATGTGTGTGGGTGTATGTGAACCAGGGTGAGGCACCCTGGGTGGCCTGGCCCGTTCAGCTGCCCATTTGGCACCATGGGTGTCTGAGCAGCAGCCTTTCAACCAGACAAACTCAACACCAATGAAAAACTTTTGACTTGTGTCACTAAAAGTATGTAGTCCTTAGCCAGTTGAGGTTTGCTGTGAGGTTAACATGCAAGTTAGGCTGCCCTCCTGGGCAGTAACAGCAGTAAGCCAATATGATATCATGTAAATACACTGCCATGTACAGAGATAAGTCCAAAAGAGAAAGGTTCTCCAAGTGAAAATGACTTGTTGATATCCAGGTCAACTCCTCAAAAAAAAAAGGGGGGGGGGATAGATAGATAGAGAGAGAGAGAGAGAGAGAGAGAGAGACAGAGAGGGGGGGGGGAGAAAAAGAAGGACGTGCAAAATTACTGTTGGATGCATGAAATATGGCCATGGCCCAATTTTATCCTTACAATCATGCTTATATTAGTGAATCAGAATTATTATAAAACAAGGGTTTTATACAATCTGTACAGAATCTGCTTTTATAAGAAAACATAGTTACCATGAGGTGAAGTGAAGAAAGCAATGAGGATGTTGTATAAGAGAAGAATGCCCAACTGAAGAAAGAAGGAGGAAGTGAGGAAAAATCGATCTTTCCACAGAAGTAACACATGTTGTTTTTAAATAATAACAGTTTTTATTCATTTTTTAGAAAGGCTAGATGTGGCAGAGGTGTGGTCTTTGGCTCAGCTGCAGGCTCGAGGGGCAGTGCCAGGGAGGCTGGTACGCCAGCTGCAGCATGTCAAGTGTTCACGCTCTTCCTGCTTAAGTGACAGCAGTTCCAGGGGGAAGGTGTGTGGTGTGATGTGGAGACAGCTGAAAAGCTGTCTTTAACTCAAAAACAATAAAAGCTATTAACAAGCTCACTGAGTGCTGTGATCAGGCTAGAAACAGGCAAGCTCACAGTAAATATCATTTCTGTCATCTGACCATAGAACCACACAAAGGTTAGCTGTCAGGTCAGAGAAGGAAGGACTTGAGAATAGTTCAATAAATACTACGTATACTATGAGCACATAAATGCTAGTAAATTGAAAAGGGAAAGCAATCATTTGTGTCTGAATGCAAGGTTGTGCAGGGCAGGTTCCGTGGTTAGTTGATCACAGGCATCTAAGGCCCCAATTTCACAACACAAATGCACACAACCCAACAACTGTTGCTTCTGTCTTCGTTGGTCGTTCTTCTTTATTCCTATTGCTGTCCATCTTCTAGCCCCCCTCTTTTCCATTCTGTTTGCTTCAGATGACTGCTCTTGCCAGTTGTTTACTATTCTGCCATAATCAGAAAGGAAAATCTGTCTCTTAATCAAGCAAATCCTCCAATGTGTTAACAAGGCAGATGCTACCTGTCCCACATGTGCGGCTAAGCACGTCATGTACTGCAGCCTTTTACAGCTTTGTCTGGAAATGGCTTCATGTATCAGTGAAAAAGATTGCTATGACGTCTCTAAAGCTAAATAATGATCAGAGGAAAAGTGGCTGGTCTGCATCTTATTGCGTTTTCAGGCCAAAGTTGCCCCAATCAATGAGTGATGAGATTAAAGTGCTCTGTCAATGTGCTGTTAAGACAAATGGCTATGGTTGATTAGTAAGGCAAGTCCAGTCTATTTAATGTAAAACACAGTGTTTGCATTAGCCTTCATTTTACTTTATTGCAAAAACATTTATAATCACCATTTTTATTATAGCCTACTGCCTATTTTTGCAGTATAGTAATTTCTTGTGCTCACTTTGAAAACTCATAATTATATAAGTTTGCTATTCCTTTTCTGTAGGATTCAGAGGCTGCATATAACACAGTACAGACAGTATGGTCTCAGTGATATGCTCCTCACTGTTTACCAGTTACTGTAAATGCAAATGCTCCGATTTCTCCTTTTGCTGCCTCACAGTTCAAGCTTTTATTGTGCAATAGACGCAGGAAATGTAACTCATATAATGACAATGTACACACCTCCAGCCCCTAAACAACATAATTAATTCCTGTCATAACTGTGATGTGGAAATCAGAATGCTGGGTGGTTGGTTGGGATCATTTTTGATCGTTAGTCACCTGAAACTGTTGGCTGTAGTGGAAACAGAAAAGGCTACATTGTTGAATTTAAGCATGAGCTGTGAGCGTGTGTGTAAGCGCCTTGAGGCAACTGTTGTTGTGATTTGGTGCTATATAAATAAAATTGAATTGAATTGAATTGACAAAATCCACATGTACTCAAATCTTTAAATTACTCTGCTAAGTATGTTATTTAATTACTTTCTAAAGCCAAGGAGAGCTAAGTTCATCATTAACAATCAGTAGTGTACTGTCCTCATAGACGTCATAACCAAGTTAAAAAATACTGCAAGAAAAAATTAAATGTCCACATTTTAATGTTACACAACGGCCCTATAAATCATTACTACACTAATACCACCTCATCATCATTATATTAATATTATCAGTATCCATCTGTATAACATGGAAGCACAGCTGTCCAGATTAAACAAGCTGACATCTCTGACCATGATGGCAGGCCCACATCTGTGACGTACGATCGAGGACTACACCGCCACAGATGAGATAGGTGATTCAGTGTCATTCCACGCTAATCTGATCAACATACTGTTGCTTTTAGCTCATGGATTAATTCAGAACAATAAAAAAACATGGGTAAACATTTTGGTCCAGAATATTGGACACATGTAAGAGAGAGTCTATTAAACAAATGTGCCTTATAAACTACACTGATTATACTTTGCATACTGTGTCTTATAAAGTGTAAACATGTCGTTGGTTTATTTTGATATTTGAGCGTCTGCAAAATTCATGGTTACAAAAACAATAAACATGGAATTTTGATTTGACCGGGTGAGATGCTGAACGACTAAAACACTGCGTTTAATGGTGACGACGTTTCTACCTGCTTATTTAATCATCAATAGCGCCTACAGAGACAGAAAGGAACACAAAGACAGGGACAGTGAAAGTAGAGTAAAGAAGTGTGGAAGACAGATGCATGGACGGATAGAAAGACGGCAGGTTGCTTTACCAGCATTCCAGAAGCAGACTGGCTTCATTGTTCTGTGTGTGTGGGAACCTCTGAACACTTCCTTTAAGAGCAATTAATAGGAAACCTAAGACACTGGATTACTGACCCTCCTCATGTTCACCTCAACCTGCCGTAGATCAAGCCATTCAGCCCTCTTACTCATCCTCTCTCTCTCTCATACACACAAACTCACACGAAGTCAGACTTAGTCACACTGACGTTAGCAATGCAAATGATGAGTGGGGAAGAACTTTTACATTCACATGATGATGATGACGGTTGTTATCATCATTGTTGGTAAGCAGATCCTCAGTGAAAGGTAAACTGCTGATCTCTTCACCAGTTGCAGGAGGAGACCACACAGTGGAATGAGCGTGTTAAATCCTTTGGTTTCATTTATATAGCACCAAATCACAACAACAGTTTCCTCAAGGTGCTTCATATTTTAAGGTAAAGACCCTACAATAAATTGTTACATCATGAGGTCCATCTACACAAGAATCCTTGTGTGCAGCTGTGCTGTGTTTTGAAATCTGAAAGAAACACTTTTGTAAAGAATAAAAGAACTTTACACTCAGATGATGTAGATGTCTACAGAGGTTTATTATTAAAACATCAATGGGAAGGCTGGACATTGTAGAAGACTTGACACCACCAATAACACTCATGCTGTTATTTGGCATGAACTCTAGTGTGTACTTTGTGTTCATGGTTCTGTGGCTTTTTTCTGTCACCTAGTGCTTGCACATAGGAGACCTCTTAGGTGGTGACATCTTGTATCGTTACCTATCTGCTGCTCTAATTTTATACCCAAAGGCTTACTACTTTAAATTTCATTTATACAGTCCTTTTTTCTATGCCTAAGCACCTTATCTAACATTCTCACACACTGCGATGAATGCATATCTTGCCCAAACATACTTTGACATGCGTAATGGAGAAGCTAGGGATCAAACCACTGACATTATGATGAGGGACAGCCCCTATCTCCTGACTCTGGACTTCCCACCACATGTGGGACTAAATATATAGAAAATTAAAAAGTAAACTCTGTGTGTGTGTGTGTGTGTGTGTGTGTGTGTGTGTGTGTGTGTGTGTGTGTGTGTGTGAGAGAGAGAGAGAGAGAGAGAGAGAGGGGGGAGAGAAAGTCTGCTGGTAGCAGAACAGGTTTTTTTTTTAACCTATCAGCTTCTTTAGCGTTAATGAAGATGTGTTGAGCATCTGCTGCCATCTAGTGGTGGAGATGGCTCAGCATAGTTGTGTGAAAAGAAATTATATGTATAATGGTACCATATTGTATTTAATTTAATCTACTGCAGCAATCAAATTTGCTGCAAGAAACATGACCTCATGTGACTACTTACATTCTTGCAGGGTTGAAAGTGCCACTTTTGTGTTATACTAGGTGTAATTTTGTAACATAAATGACACAGATGGGACAGTAACATAGTCATTGTGACTTTCACAGCGATGAGACCGAGCAGTGCATTCAGAAATAAATCCAAAACTTTAACATACTCTCAGATTAATGGATGACTAAACTGCTCAAGCATGCATGTCATGTGTCACCATGTGGCAGGCAGATTGTGGACCCAAATGCAGAACTAAATTCAGCAACAGCTTTATTTCTCTCAGGAGTGAATACTAAATACATAGGGCTGGAGTACAAATTAAGGAAAACTCAGAATCCAAGGGGAAACATGGACCACCAGACAACACTATGAGAAAACTAAGGAGAACCAGAACACTGAGGAATAACCATTAACCAGACACGGAGCAATGTGAGCCAAAACACTGAGACAGGACTACACCAGACACAGGAATGTAAGTGAGGCAAGAATATATAGGGGATACAAAATAAACTAAAACCCAGAACAGAACCAGGTGTGAACAAAACATTAGAAAATGAATTACAATGAAAAATAAAAGGCATGAAACTCAAAGTCCTGGGATCCTAAAAGTTCATGAACAGTAGATGCACTTAACGAATGAAAATTATTATGTTACTGATCAATACCTCCTTGATTTCAGTAGACTAACAGAGTCACCGGAGCACTTTCTGATAATCAGTAATTGACACAAAGAGTTGCTTTGAAAATAAACCAGCTGACAAACACTTGTAATTGTATTTTACTCTGGCCTCCTTTGCTTGAACATTTTAATCTTCTTTTCAAAGTGATTTAGGAAAAGTGAATCTACCACAATTTAGGATGATTTAAGCACAGATCCATTAGGCTTAGGAAGAGACATTAGATACCAGCCACAATACCACAGGGAACTGTGCTGTCCCCTCTTCTCTTCACCCTGTACACCTCTGACTTCTGCTACAACTCTGAATTATGCCACATTCAGAAGTTTGCAGACGACACAGCCATCATGGGGTGTATCTGGGATGATCAGGAAGAGGAGTACAGAAGTCTGGTGAGGAACTTTGTCGCATGGAGTCACACAAACCACCTGCAACTCAACACCTCAAAGACTAAGGAACTGGTTGTGGACTTCGGGAGGTCCAGAGAAGGTCCACTGCCGGTTCAGATAGAGGGGGAGGAGGTGGAGGTGGTCAACAAGTACAAGTACCTCGGGCTGTGGGTGGACAATAAACTGGACTGGTCATGCAACACAGAGCACCTGTATAAAAAAGCCCAAAGCCGACTGTACTTCCTCAGGAGGCTGAGGTCTTTCAACATCTGCAGGAAGCTCCTGAGGATGTTTTACCAGTCGGTGGTTGCTGGAGTACTTTTCTATGCTGTGGTGTGCTGGGGGAGCAGCACAGCAAAGAAGGACTCATCCAGGCTGGAGAAACTGATCAGGAAGGCTAGCTCTGTGGTCGGCATGAAGCTGGACACTCTGGTGACAGTGGCAGAGAAAAGGACATTAAAGAAACTGATGGACATTATGGACAATGCTGGGCATCCTCTGCACATGGCCATTAACAACCAGAAGAGTCTGTTCAGTGACAGGTTGCTTCTCCCAAAGACAAGAACTAACAGACTTAAAAACTCCTTTGTCCCACACGCCATCAGACTGTTTAACTCCTCCCTGGAGGGGAGAGGGAGGGGAAACAGGAGGACAAAGGAGGGGGGAACAACTAGGCTGTAGTGCCTCTTCACCTCACTGTGCAATACCTTGTGCAATACTTTTTGTAAATAGTCAACAGTGCAATAGACTCAATACTTGAAATGTGCAATTCACTTGTATTTTTATTTTTTATTCCTATTTATTCTATTTATCCCCTTTGTATATTTTATTTATATTTGTCTCTGTATTTATATATGTGTGTGTGTGTGTGTGTGTGTGTGTATATATATATATATATATATATATATATATATATATATATATATATATATATATATATATATATATATATAACAATTCTGTAACTGTAACTTCGGTCGTTGCTGTGCTTTTTGGAAGTCGAATTTCCCAGAGGAACCCACCCGAGGGATTAATAAAGTTCTATCTTATCTTATCTTATCTTATCTCAATAGTTTTAGTCTCTGCCGTCTGCATGTGCATGTGCTTGTGGGTTACACCTTGGGTAGAGAAAGGCTACGGGAGGAAACTCGGGCAGAAAATCCTGCAGCTGAATACTGCTAAAGAGCTTTGCCTCAGAACACGGCTTGTGGTTCTGGCCATATGCAGCAACCTACCACCTACTGTTATGTTGTCTGTCTCTCATATTGAGAGCAGCTCTTACCTTCGGTGTGCCCTGCACTTGTGTGGGCAGTTAGAGAGAGTTGCTGAGGCTCTACTACTTTAAAATTTAAATGACTAGTTTTCCTCTGTTTCCTATATTTACAGTGGTAAACAATAAAAACAGGAAGGTCATTTATGTTTATTTATGTTGTTAGATAAATAAGTAATTTGACTGGTTCTAGCAATTTTTGGGTATAGGGCCATACTTTACTTACAGTTGATGAAATCTTCTGTAATTCTATGTTCTTTTGGGATTTAACAAATCAAGGTTGTAGTACCGAATATATCAATACGGGATCCAGGAGCCCTATAAACAAAACTCACAATAACATATTTTTTCATCTCTATACAGATCTCTGTGGTAATGCACTCCAGCAGAAGATCAATGGCTGTTGTGATACTGTCCACTATCTTTTATGTCAACTTTTTATCCACATATATGGATGTGGACAAACTACTATAACATTATTTACTGGTGATTTACTTTAGAAAGTGACTCAACATGACAAAAGCTTTACTTCCTCAACAAATGTCATCTTTAGAATAGAAAAATAAATATTTAGTTTGCATAATTCAGTTTTATTTATATAGCATGAAATCACAACAATAGTTGCCTTAAGGTGCTTTATATTGTAAGGTAAAGACCATATAATCATACAAAGAAAACTCGAACGATCATATAACCCCCTATATGCAAGTGCTTTGGCAACAGTGGGAAGGAAAAACTCCCTTTAAACAGGAAGAAACCTCCAGCAGAACTAGGCTCAAGGGGGGGCGGGGCCATCTGCCGAGACCAGTTGGAGTGAGGGGAGGAAGAGAGAACAAAGATGTGCTGTGGGAGAGATCCAGAGATTAATAATAACTATTAGGATAATGCAGAGAGGTGTATAAGCACATAGTGAGTGAAAAAGGTGACAGAAGAAGAAACAGTCAATGCATCATCTGCATTTAATTATGAGTGATTATTAATCTCTGGCACTCTTCCACAGCATGTCTGTTGTGCTGCCTCTATCCCATAACCCCCAAAAGCTTGTGGCAGATAGCCGCCCCTCCTGAGGTGTCTTATGAGGTGTCCTGAGGTGTCTTCCTGTAAAAATGGAGTTCTTCCTTCCCTTTGTCATCTAAGTCCTTTAGTCATAGGGGGTTGTCTGATTGTTGGGGTTTTCTCTGTATTATTGTAAACCACCAAGTCATTGGTTCAGGTATCTGGATGACACCTGGATGAAAATCAAATCATTATTCACTAATCACATTAACTCAGTGGTCAAACACATCAAGTTCACCAAGGGGGATATGAAAAATGACAAGCTTTGACTTTGAGATTTTCATCAGTAATAGTGGACATTTAAAAGTTGATGTATAAACCAATGCACACCGAGCAAATGCCATCCCTACAGATGGCCAGGGAAGAAGAACATCATATCCAAAAAACAGTGAAGGCACCTGAAGAATTTGCCAATACAAGAGAGAAGAAGGACAAGTGCTGCCTATACGAAAGCCTTTACTGATCCCATGTGTCAGGAGTATCAGAACAGTAGAGACAAATTCTCTCTAAACACCCCGTCTCTGTGGCTTTCAAACCCCATAATACACTGCGAAACAAATGGTCCACCCTAAGGATTGGGTCCCACCACACAGACAGAGTAATTCCATGTACGCTGTTAATGGCCAGCAGGGTGTCTGTGATTTAGACATCTAGGAAACCAAACAACCTCTGGCTAAGTGGATGACACAACACAAAAGAGCTAACTCGTTGGGCCAGGACTTCGCAGTCTAATTACACCTATAGGCTAGTGTCTACTCTTTCGATGATGAGGATGTACACATCCTGGGCAGGGGGGAATGGTGTGTTGAGGGGGGTGTCAAAGAGGCCATTTACATGAAAAAGGAAAGACCATCTCTGAGTTGAGGAGGTACATCTTTCACTGTCTTACAATTGTGAGGCTGTGATTGCAGCCATTCCCCAACTTTCTACAAATGGTACCCATGGCCACAGACCTCAAGGGCCATTGTTAATCAGTGGTGCTAGTTTCAGTCATTATGCAAATGCACTGTTTATAAGGTTGGGGAAACCTGCAGTCAGCTGAGACTGAAGAAGTCATTTGGATGAGTAATTAAAGTAAATCTCCCATTGAAAGCAATATGCCCAGATGAACAGAAACCCAACCCTGGGATAAAACACATACATGATCAAGATGGCGGCGCAGACACACGCAGCGGCTGCTCTCTGTACCGACAAAATGGCGTTCCCATCTTTGTTATGCTCTTTTTCCTGTTTTTCACAAGAACGCTCGTGCAGTCGTGAGCTCCTGCTCCAAATCAACAGAAGCAAATCCACAAACCTTTTACACATGGAAGCGCTACGAAATAAACTGAGGAACTGCGGACTGCTTTGGAGGCATGAGGCATTAGCCATTAGCGACCCCCGCTACTAGATTGCACCCACAGTTGAAATGTCTCAGGGGTAACAGGAAACAGAAGAGGGTAAGCCGCTAATCCACATAAACCCGCTATTCCCACCATCGTACTGTCCAATGTGCGCTCCCTGGACAACAAGCTGGATCATGTATGTTTACTTCGGTCCAATTTGAAGTCAATGAGGGAGTGTTGTGTCTTCGTCTTTGTAGAAACTTGGCTTAACAATAACATGACAGCGGCATTCAACTCGACCAGCTAGCATGTTTTTGAGCAGACAGAACTCACACCAAAGGCAAGGCAAGGCAAGGCAAGGCAAGTTTATTTGTATAGCACAATTCAACAACAAGGTGATTCAAAGTGCTTTACAGAGACATTAGAAACAAGAACAAATAAAAAGCATGATTTAAAATTGAATAAAAGAAGCAAATAAACTAACTAACTAATTAACAAACAAACAAACAAACAACAGTATATAAAATCAAAACAGATAAAATCAGAACAGTAGATAAAATCAGTAGTTAAATGTAAGTTTTGAAATTTAAGCTTAAAGTGTGGATTTGGTGCTTTATTCAAATGCAGCTGAGAACAGGTGAGTCTTCAACCTGGATTTAAATAAACTGAGTGTTTCAGCTGATCTGAGGCTTTCTGGGAGTTTGTTCCAGATATAAGGAGCATAAAAGCTGAATGCAGCTTCTCCGTGTCTGGTTCTGACTCTGGGAACTGATAAAAGACCGGATCCAGATGACCTGAGGGATCTGGAAGGTTCATACTGGGTCAGGAGGTCATTGATGTATTTTGGTCCTAAACCATTCAGAGCTTTATAGGCCAGCATCAGAACTTTAAAGTCTATCCTCTGACGGACAGGCAGCCAGTGTAAGGACCTCAGAGCTGGACTGATGTGGTCCACTTTTTTGGTCTTAGTGAGGACTCGAGCAGCAGAGTTCTGAATGAGCTGTAGTTGTCTGACTGATTTTTTAGGTAGACCTGTAAAGATGCTGTTACAGTAATCAAGCCTACTAAAGATGAATGCATGGACTAGTTTTTCCAGGTCCTGTTGAGACATCAGATCTTTTATCCTTGAAATATTCTTGAGGTGATAGTAAGCTGACTTTGTTATTGTCTTAATGTGTTTTTCTAAGTTTAGGTCTGCATCCATCACTACACCCAAATTTCTCGCCTGGTTTGTGGTTTTTAGATGTATAGATTGAAGTTCTCTGGTGACCTGTAATCGTTTTTCTTTGGCGCCAAAGACTATTACCTCAGTTTTGTTTTGTTTAGCTGGAGAAAATTGTGGCACAACCAGTCATTGATTTCCTCAATGCATTTACCAAGAGCCTGTACAGGGCCTCGGTCTCCTGGTGACATTGTGATATATATTTGTGTGTCATCTGCATAGCTGTGATAGTTTATTTTGTTGTTGTTTATAATCTGTGCCAGTGGGAGCATGTAAATGTTAAACAGAAGGGGTCCCAAGATGGAACCTTGGGGAACTCCACATGTGATACTTGTCTGCTCAGATGTGAAGTTACCTATTGATACAAAGTATTTCCTGTTTTCTACATATGTTTTGAACCAGTTTAGTACAGTTCCTGAAAGACCTGTCCAGTTCTCCAGTCGTTTGAGTAATATATTGTGGTCAACTGTATCAAATGCTGCACTGAGATCCAGTAAAACTAGGACTGACATTTTTCCACTGTCTGTATTCAGACATATGTCATTAAACACTTTGGTCAGAGCGGTTTCAGTGCTGTGGTTCTGTCTAAAACCTGACTGGAAGGCATCGTAGCAATTATTCTGTTTTAAGAAGTAACTGAGCTGTTGAGAAACTGCTTTTTCAATGATCTTACTTAAAAACGGGAGATTTGAGATCGGCCTGTAGTTGTTCATTTGTGTCTTGTCAAGATTGTCCTTTTTCAGTATAGGTTTGATTACAGCAGTTTTTAGTGGTTCTGGAAACACACCTGATAATAAAGAAAAGTTGACGATCTGTAACAGGTCTGACTCTAAAGTCTTTGAGACCCTTTTGAAAAAACTTGTTGGCAGGACATCTAAACAGCAGGAGGAGGAGTTCAGTTTACCTAAGATGTCCTCCAGGTCTTTGCTATTAATAGGTTGAAACTGTTTCATAGTGTTTAAACAGTTTTTTGGTGGACACAGTACATATCCTGGATCTGCTGTTGATGTACCAATTGCTTGTCTAATTTTTTGGATTTTTTCAGTGAAGAATTTGGCAAAGTCATTGCAGGCCATGGTCAAATGAAGTTCAGCTGCCACTGACACAGGAGGGTTTGTTAGCCTGTCAACTGTAGAAAATAAGACCCGAGCATTATGGCTGTTTTTAGTGATGATGTCAGAGAAGTAGGAGGTGGTAAGACTTGCGGAGTGGGACTGTGTTTACATGAGCAATGCCTGGTGTCATGACGCTGGCCATGCAAACACTGTTCACCTCTGCTAGAGTTAATGATCATCAAGTGCAGACCATTCTACCTACTGAGGGAATTTTCATCAATACTGTTTGTTGCTGTCTATATATTTATATTTATGTAATGCTTTTAACTCTTACTGAGAACTTCATACAGCTTTTATTCTATGTACTTTAAGCTTTTTTTGTATCTGTCACACACAGACACACACAGTCCATTGGTTAAGTATCTTGCCCAAGGACACTTCAACATGTGGACTAGAGGAACTAGGGATAAAATCACCTGCCTTTCCCTATCATCTTTTCCAAAACGATGAGGCCTTGCTGAATGGTTTTACGAAGCTATCAGTCTATCCTTCAGATCTCACCCCAAGTAAAAATTTTGGGGGAAACAAATAGTTATGAGGGGGACAGACGTTTTGTTGTTGTTTTTGTTGTTGTTTTCCTTCTGTAATTTCTTATAATTTGTGTATTTTGGTATATTTATTTAAAAAAAGAAATAATTAGTTGAATTACAATATCATCCATCTTCCTTCCACTTATCCTTATAAAATAATAGAATGCTGTTTATTGCCACTATACACATGTACAATGAGGTTCAGAGCAAGTGCAGACCTGTAAAAACAAAAAAAGGATTTAGGGTTAAGGTGCAGAGTTCTGTGGCGCTGTATACAAATATAAAAATAATTACATTGGATTATGTATTTACAGTGCAATAACCCAATTGCATGTAAATGTAACATTTCACAATAGTGATGGTAGTTTGCATAGTCTGTGTATTGAGGGAAGTCTTTGGATTGGGGGGCGAAACTGTGTTGTCAGTGAATGTGTGACTTCAGGGCGAATATGGCTTTTGGAACGAAACTGTTCTTGAGTCTGTCAGTCTTTGCACTGGTGCACCTGTAGTGCTCGGCGTGCGGGTGGAAGAGAGATGTGGGTCAGGTCCCACAGTCTGGGGCCTTGCATGTGTGTGGGTCCTTTATCCAGGCAGAGAGGAGGAGCCCAAGATTGACCAGTTTGGTGATGAGGATGTTCGGGATGATTGTATTGAAAGCTGAGCTGTAATCCACGAAGAGCATCGGGACATAGCTTTGTTCACGCAGTATGCAGACTAGTAGGGGTAGAGGTCTTGGGGGAGGTAGTCCTTGATGTGCTGAAGGACTAGTCTCTTGAAGCATTTCATGATTACCAGAGTGAGGGCCACAGGACGATAATCCTTCAGGCAAGTGATGGGATGATTGTGGCAGGGTCACAGGGGGACTGAAGCCTATACCAGCTACCATAGGGCAAATGCAGGTTGCCAGTGTGACACAGGGCTAACACAGAGAGCAAGCCAACTATTCACAATTACAAATGGGCAATTTAGAATCATCAATGGATCTAACCCCACTAACTGCATGTCTTTGGATATAATAAGAGGAAGCCGAGTAGCTTAAGCACTTAATTTATCACAAAAAAAACCACTATGTGACAAAGCAGTCAATTCCCATATCCATTGGCTAGGGTTTTTTTCTTGCTAAGCTTTTCACAGTAGAGACTTTACTTCTGATGATGTTGTTGGCTGTATATCTGTTGTAAGAAGGCTGTGTAATCTAAGCTTGCTCAATGTCAGGAGCAAGAACAAGTGCAAATGAGTCACATGTCTGAAAGCAGCAGGAGGAGGAAAGCCAAGGATGGACACGGATGAAAATGCCACTGCTGGACTAACCTCACTTTATACTTTCAGTCCAGCTAACACTAAAACAATTTTTATAAATAGCTCACAGACACTTTGTGCCAAAGTTGACTGATTTGTAGAGCTCAAGATATTGCTGTATGTATTTCTGTGCAAGTATGTTGTGTGTGTGTGTGTGTGTGTGTGTGTGTGTGTGTGTGTGTCAGGGACCAAGCAGTAAAGCATAAAGGACACAGGTGGTTTTAATTCAAAAAAAACGGGTTTTATTGACCCAAAAATATGAAAATATATTTAACAAAGCCAAAACTTAAACAGGCAGACCAATAAAAGAGGTCAACTCAACAGACTAAACTCAAGATAATAATTAACAAAACCTCAAACAAACATATGGTAAACTGACCTGCTGAAATGACACACAGGGGGACTTAAATACTGGTTTAGCTAAACCAAATGACACACACGGGGGAAAACAAGATGGCTGCCATATAACCAACTAATACAAAACATTTAAACAAACATGAAACACCCCCCAGGCAATGAAGCATGTGGTGCAATCCAATTAGGCTGTCAGCAGTACTTCAGGTCTCCCAGCCCTTTGCCACACCTTTTGCCAGACAGGAGGAGACACCAACCCCCAGGTAACTCAAAGAAAGATGTATTAATATAACATAAAACAGAACTTTGACCTTGCAAGGTTAATATGTGTGCACGCCATATAAACATTGGAAGGTGTGATGGAAAAATGAATACATTTAATAAAGAAACGATATTGAACAATAAATAGAATATTTTAAAGTAGTGACTGTAAATTAAACTAAAGTGAATCAACGGGTGATGAGGTGTGGAGCTTACCATGTGTGGCATGCCATCACACACCTCCCCTCTTCAGAGCTCTCGCTGGAACAGCGAGAGAGATAGTCAGCAGTAAGGTTCTCCTTGCCTGGTACGTGGTGGACAGTGAATCGGAATGGCTGTAAGGCCAGGTACCAGCGGGTAATTCGCCCATTTGTGTCCTTCATCTGCTCAAGCCACTGTAGTGCTTTGTGATCAGTTTCCAAGGTGAAGTCTCTTCCCAGTAGATAGTAGCGGAAGGAGTCCAGGGCCCACTTGATCGCTAAGGTCTCCTTCTCTACTGTGGAATACCGAACTTCCCGTGGAAACAGTTTCCGGCTGATGTAAGCCACTGGATGGCGGCCTTCCATGGTTTCCTGAAGGAGGACAGCTCCCAGGCCCCGATCTGAAGCATCAGTCTGTAATATGAATGGTTCATCAAAGTTGGGACTGTACAAAACCGGTTGCTTACTTAGTGACTGTTGTATGTCATGAAACGCTGCCACTGCCTCCTCTGTCCACTGGATGTAATTGGGGGAACGTGATCCCGTCAGGTCTGTGAGCAGAGCTGCCCTGTTGGAGAACTGAGGGATGAAACGACGGTAGAAACCTGCCATGCCCAAAAAGGATCTCAGCTGCTTCCTTGTTTGGGGCAGGGGGGATGATTCCATGGCCTCGATTTTGCTGACTTGTGGCCTGATAACCCCCTTGCCGATGACATGGCCCAGGTATTCTGTCTCAGCAGCGGCGAAAACACACTTTGACGGATTCACCGTCAACCCAGCTGAGTGCAGGTGGTCCAGAACAGTTCGCAGGTGTTCCACATGCTCCTCCCAGGTGTTGCTGTGGATAACAATATCATCCAAGTAAGCAGCAGCAAAGTCAGAGCAGTCATGTAATACCTGATCCATCAGCCGTTGGAAAGTTGCTGGAGCTCCATGTAGTCCAAATGGCAAGACTGTAAATTGGAAAAGCCCCCATGGTGTTCTGAATGCTGTGAACTCTCTGGACCGTTGAGTGAGTGGGACCTGCCAGTAACCCTTACACAGATCTATTGTGGTCAGGTACCTTGCTTTTCCCAGACGTTCAAGTAGATCATCAATTCTTGGTGTCGGGTAGGAGTCAAACATGGATATGGAGTTCAGGTACCTGAAATCAATGCAGAACCTCATACTCTCATCCTTTTTGGGTACCAAGACCACAGGGTTGCACCATTCACTCTTAGATCTTTCAATGATCCCTAGAGATAGCATCAAATCGATTTCCTTCTTCAATGAAGGCAGCAGACGTTCTGGGATCCTGTAACTTAATCGTCTCACAGAGGCACCTTCTCGTACCACAATATCATGTTCGACAATGTCAGTTCTCCCTGGATTCTCTTGAAAGACTGCTGATTTACACATTTCTCCCACCTGCTGCTGCTTGTCCTCTGGGAGATGGCTGAGATCATAATCTAGAGAGCCAGCAGGTGGTAGATATTGCTCATCTGCTTCATCTTCTTCAGGCACTCGCCGTATGAGCATTGCATCCGCCTTGTGTTCAATACGCTCCACCCACTCCTTCAGAAGGTTTATATGCAAGACCTTGCTGGAGCGCAACTGCCCTGGGGTGGACACCTCATATGTGGTGGGTCCCAGCTTCCTCATGACTTCAAATGGCCCCTGCCACTTTGCCAACAATTTGTTGTTGTCACTGGGGAGGATCACGAGCACCTTTTGTCCTGGCTCAAACGCACGCTGACGAGCAGATTTATCATACCAAGACTTCTGCTGCTGCTGGGCCTCCACCATATGTGATTGAGCAAGTTCACCCATTTTCTCCAACCGTTCTCTCATCTGAATGACATAAGACAAAATGTTCTTGGATCCCCCCTCCACCTTGTCTCCCTCCCAAATCTCCTTTAACAGAGTTAGAGGGCCACGAACCTCATAACCATACAACAGCTCAAAAGGTGAAAAACCTGTGGAGGCTTGGGGGACTTCTCTATAAGCAAAGAGTAGATATGGCAGCCATTGATCCCAGTCGTTACCACTGTCGTTGACAAACTTCCTGAGCATCTGTTTCAATGTCTGGTTAAACCGTTCTGTCAGCCCATCAGTTTGAGGGTGGTATGGTGAAGTTCTCAGACTCCGGATGCCCAACAACTGATAAACTTGCTTTAACAGAGTAGACATGAAGTTAGTGCCTTGATCAGTTAGTATTTCTCGTGGAAACCCAACTCTTGCAAAGAACTGCACTAAACAAAATGCAATGGGCTTGGCCTTTATAGATTTTAAAGGGAACACCTCAGGATATTTTGTGGCATAATCTGTTACAACAAGCATGTAACAATTTCCTGCTTTGCTCCTCTCAACAGGCCCTACAATATCCATTCCAAGACGCTCAAAAGGAGTGCCGATGACAGGGAGAGGTTGGAGTGGAGCTCTATGGGGGATTTTAGCAGATGTTATCTGACACTGTGGGCAACTTTTACAAAACTGAGCCACATCTTTGCTAAGACCAGGCCAGTAGAAATGATGTTTGATGCGAGCTGTGGTCTTGTGTTTACCAAGGTGGCCAGCCCACGGAATAGAATGCCCTAAGGTGAGAATGGCGTTTCTAACCTTCTGGGGAACCACCAGCTGCAGCACCGACCCCTGCTGACGATAGAGAATGTCATTTTGCAAGATGTACTCACTGTTAACCTGCTCCACTCCAGGTTCCTTTTCTTTGGCCTTCTGGAAAAGAGATATTAAAGATTGATCAGATTTTTGGAGTTCAGCAATTTCAGTTGGAATATTAAACCCTAGGGGTGACGGTGTTGGCTCAGCGTCTGTTAGTGTATCCACAGGTGAAAATTTGAATTTCTCCTGCCTTCTTTGTCTGCGGGTCTTCCGTGGCTTCACCACAGTTGTCTCAAACTCCTCATTAAAAAAAGGCAGGGCACTCAGGGTCTCAGAGTGGGTACTGACTTGCTTAGCCTGAGCTCTGGTAACAGCTACATTGCACTCCTCAGTCTGCTCAGACTCCAACAAATCAAAAAGCACAGGAAGGTCACGCCCTAACACGGCAGAGTAAGGCAAACTGTTCACAACACCCACATTCAGCAGATACATCTGGTCCTGAACTTTAATGTAGATGTCAGCTGTCGGATATCTTTTCTCATCTCCATGGACACAACAGATTGAAATTGTATCACTGGTGCGAACAATATTAGGTGGGGCAAAATCTGAGTGAATAAGAGACCGAGAACTGCCAGAGTCAAGAAGGGCATTGAGTAGAACCCCATTCACTTCAATCTGGCTCATTTTGATGGATTTGTCACTCTCCTGCTCAGGATCAGCATTAGAACGAGGAGCAAAACACATTTGCACCATTTTAGCAGAATTTCTTGGGCACATAGGTTTTGTATGGCCCTCTAATCCACAAAGATAACAAATGAGCTTCTTACCAGAGGCCTTTGGTGGTCTAGTGGTAGACAGAGCTCTTACTGGTGCTTGTATTTGCTGAATCCAGATGGTTTTGCTGAGGTATCTTCCGGGTGTCCCTCGATACCTTCCATGCATTATGGCTCCATGCTTGCCCCTTCTTTCTGGCAGCAACAAAAACATCAGCTAACCGAGCTGCTTCCATTGCTGAACCAGGGTTGTGTTCTCTGATCCAAACCTGAAGCTCAGGAGATAACATTCTGAGAAACTGCTCCAAGATTATAGTTTCACCAATGTCATGAATAGTTTTACCCTTTGGCTGGATCCATTTCCCATAAAGCTCCTTCAGTCTCGCATATAGCTCACGAGGGCTTTCATCTGGTTGAACGTCCAGGGATCTGAATCTTTGCCTATATGTTTCAGGGTTAATGTCATATTTTGACAGAATAGCTGATTTCACTTTATCATAGTCTAATGAATCATCAATGTCCATGTGAACATAGGCACCTCTAGCTTTACCAGTAAGCAAGGGTATCAAATGAAAAACCCAATCTGACTTCTGCCATCGATAAGCTGTAGCCATACGTTCAAATGTGATCAGGAAATGTTCAATATCATCAGCTTCAGTTAATCTTTCCAATCTGCCCTCTATTTGTAGGGGAAACTGAAATGCTGGTGAAATGGCTGGATTGGAATTAGTCATAACTGGTTCAGCCTGGGCCTGCTGAACAGAGGAAGAAGGATGAATATCAAACTCTAATGATTCAGAGCGAGCTTCTGCAGAATCTGATGGTGATGTTCTGACTTGGATTTCTGACTGCAAAAGTCTAAACTGATGTTGAAAGGCTTTAAATCGCTGTTCTTGTCGTGCATTTAACTCACTCTGTTTTGCATCCCGGATGTCCTGTTGTTCCATGTGAGCATGTAGCATATTGACTAGATCAGACAAAGTAGGCTCCTTTTCAACTCTCTCCACAACTTCAGTGACTCCTGAGGCTCCATTTTCCTCCTCTTCGCAGGTTTGCTGAGCAGATCCCTTTTTCTTTTCATTCTTGCCACCACGATGCATTCTTCCTCCTCATGGGGAAAAACAGAAGAAAGAAAAAAAGAAAAAGAAAAAAGACCTGTGTCCAATACTGGATGATCCCACCGCTGCCACCAATTGTCAGGGACCAAGCAGTAAAGCATAAAGGACACAGGTGGTTTTAATTCAAAAAACGGGTTTTATTGACCCAAAAATATGAAAATATATTTAACAAAGCCAAAACTTAAACAGGCAGACCAATAAAAGAGGTCAACTCAACAGACTAAACTCAAGATAATAATTAACAAAACCTCAAACAAACATATGGTAAACTGACCTGCTGAAATGACACACAGGGGGACTTAAATACTGGTTTAGCTAAACCAAATGACACACACGGGGGAAAACAAGATGGCTGCCATATAACCAACTAATACAAAACATTTAAACAAACATGAAACACCCCCCAGGCAATGAAGCATGTGGTGCAATCCAATTAGGCTGTCAGCAGTACTTCAGGTCTCCCAGCCCTTTGCCACACCTTTTGCCAGACAGGAGGAGACACCAACCCCCAGGTAACTCAAACAAAGAAAGATGTATTAATATAACATAAAACAGAACTTTGACCTTGCAAGGTTAATATGTGTGCACGCCATATAAACATTGGAAGGTGTGATGGAAAAATGAATACATTTAATAAAGAAACGATATTGAACAATAAATAGAATATTTTAAAGTAGTGACTGTAAATTAAACTAAAGTGAATCAACGGGTGATGAGGTGTGGAGCTTACCATGTGTGGCATGCCATCACAGTGTAGTATACCGATTTTTCCTATCTTGGTAGGGACCAAAATCTGAAATTTACTGTACTGGTGGGACCAACAGTCCTCGTGGGGACCAAATTCCAGGTCCAGGTGGTTTTAGTGTGATTAGGTTATTAGGTTATGGTTAGGTTTAGGGTAAGGGTTAGGGTTAGGCATTCATTTTTGATGGTTAGGGTTAGTGGCTAGGGAAAGCATTATCCCAATCAGATCTCCCCACTAGGATAGCAACACCTGACATGTGTGTCTGTGTGCATGTGTGTGCTCATCCTTTGCCCCAGCCATACCCTGCCTTCCGCTGTGTTATCCCTTCTGACCTTCTTTAACCTGGAATCAAATCGGATCTGTGCAAAGACCACAGCGCCTGTCTGAAATGTCAGCTTCAGCTTGCCACAGACTTCACTGCCAGATGTTCACTAGAGCATCTGCCATATGGTGCTTGATTTATTTCTGTATCCTTCTCATCTCAGCTTTTCCCATGCATGTATCTCTCCTGTCTGTACATATACAATTTTGTACTTTTTTAAAAGGCAGGCTAAGGAATGGGCAATTGTCTCACAGTAATAACATCTATACATGGAGCCATTATCTTAAGATTTTCTGAATGTCTGTCATACCGTCATAGCTCTTCTGTCAGGGGTTAATAAACTCTTATCAGCTCAGTATGTTCCTGTGACTGGCATTAGCAATCCACCTAATAACACAGCATGTGAGTAGTTTATTAGTGTCAATTAATAATACAATATATGATCACATTAATTTTGATGGTCAATAAAATGCTTTGTCTTATTAAATACAGCAGTTTTCTTATTATCTTAAAACTGGGGGGGGGGGGGGTGATGGTAAGAGTGTCCTAGATTTTCAGAAGCATTAATCCTTCCCTATTTGCCATCCACTTTAGTAGGACAAATGTGCCTGTGTAAAGGCAAGTATATAATAATTCATAATGTGTGGTACAGGTGTGAAAATTGATGAAGTAAAAGAGGTGAAAATGAATCATCTTGAACATAGCTTTGGCTATTTTAGTCATTCATGCAGTACTTCTGTGTGCCCTGAAGCTCTGCTAACTCGTGGTTTATTTTATTGTCAAGTGAAATGAGGTGAGTATGTGTCCTCATGGTGTTCCTGTTTTTGCAGGACATGCCATGGCTTATGTAAGATTCAGGTTAGTCACATTCTCTTTGCCTGCATCAACATCCATGAGATGAGATTAGTTCTGAGAGCTGCATTGCAAATTGAGCTTTAGTGCAAAGCTCTGGGCAGCTGCCTGCTGAGGTCTTATTTATGCATATTGCTGTGACCTGTCATAAAGTCTATATTTCCCAATACCCTAGTTAGGATATCCACAAGGGTTTTGCTGTTCAGAAATTTGTTAAATCACTCAAAGCATACCAAATCACTTTTATATAAAGTGGTTTGAATTTACTGACAGCATACGATAATGATCACTCTACTTTAGTACTTTTGGTATTTTGAGTATTTTTAAATAGCAGGTTGATGATGTAAACTCAACCTTGTTCATAGATCAAACTGTGAATATAATCCCAATTTATGTACACTGTGGCACATTGATATTTTTAGAACATATTCTCAAAAAAATATTCTGATGCTCTATTGGGAGTTATTCCCAGATGCCAATTTTTCCATCCCACTGGCATGACTTATTTGTCTCTTTTGTCTCTTTTGGACCTGTGACAGACTGCCAATCAGTGTACCCTCTTGCCCTACGGTAGCTGTGATAGGGTCAAATTCGTGCATGTAGATGTTGAGTGTTCCTCACACACATGCATATGTTAGTTACAGAGTTAAAGAGGGGTTTTTTGGTAGGATCAATATTTTTATATAATATATATTTCCCTTTGGAAGTATTACTATAAAACACTGCGACATTTTCATTGGTATGCGCATGATATCTACCTTTATCTGTTCATGAAACCAGATAACACACACCAATTAGTTAAACTGCAGGAATGTCTTAAAGACACAAAGACCTGGATGACCTCGGCTACTAAATTCCGATATCACATGTGCTATCTAACCAGATTCTTACTCTGGATGGCATTACCTTGGCCTCCAGGAACCTTGATACATTTTTAACCAGGACATGTCCTTCAATGCACATATTAAACAAATATGTAGGACTGTTTTCTTCCATTTCTGCGATATCTCTAAAATTAGAAATATCCTGTCTCAGGGTGACGCTGAGAAACTATTTCATGCATGCATTACTTTTAGGCTGAGCTACTGTAATTCATTATTATCAAGATGTCCTAAAAGCTCACTTTTGACAGGGACTAGAAAGACAGAGAGCATATTTTTTTCCTATACTGGCTTCCCTTCATTGGTGTGTGTGTGTGTGTGTGTGTGTGTGTGTGTGTGTGTGTGTGTGTGTGTGTGTGTGTGTGTGTGTGTGTGTGTGTGTTGCCTGTTTTCTCTGGGCTTCATGCCTTCTTGGATTTGTGAAGTCCTTTTGCACTTGGTTATTTAAATCTGGTTATTTATCATTAAGAAATATTTTCTAAAGAAATTGTCCAATAGAGCTGTTGAGATCAGGAATGCTGATATCACATTTCAGTTTTCATTGAAGTAAAGCAGTTTTCCTAGCATGAAGCTGTGAGTAGCAAGGATTACTGACTACCTTTGTCTGTATCCTGGTCCTGTAGAAAGACAAGCATTAACATGCAGAGGTTTGCGGTCTACCTTTTATTAGGAAAACAATAAACTGTTTTCAGCTGCTGTCACAAGTAAATCATGTCATGTAATACATATGAAAAGTGTCAAAAAATAAACATCAATAGAGGTAATTAGTGTCAGTGGTAAAGTGAGCCTTATCTCTCTAAAAATATATCAGCATTTTAATTTTCGTTTACATTATTCAACACAGCTATGAGATGATAATGATGGTGGTGGTGGTGGTGGTGGCATGTGTGTGTGTGCAAGAAGGAGGGCATGACATGTTAGACAAATACACTCTAGCCTCTGTGCGTGGTCAAATTGGCAGTGATGAGTGTTTGAGCACAGAGTACACAGGCTGAACGATTCTGTGGATCATTAGTGATGCTGGTTTTATTTTTATATGCTCTTTTCTCCTGTCCGCTGTCAGCCATCAAGACTATCTCCATCATGTCATGACAGAGGGGGTCCATCTCTTTTATTTGTGTGTCAAGCTCCTGCGTTTTATGTTGCTTTGCTTTTACTCCTAGCAAAGATGTGATGCAACACCATAGATATACACTGATCTTTCTGGTAACCATTGAGTGCTGCTTGGTTTCTGTTTGACATAGAAAGTAAGAATGCTGCAGGTTCACAGGTTTGCCTGATGTCTCTTCAGTGGGCCAGCAATAATGGAAGGAGCTTATGCATGAACACGAGAGTGATGCACAGTAGCCGGTCCATGGTGCTCATCACACTGCAGTCTGGAAGACACAGAAAGATGTGGCAATATTTACAACAGCGTTGTATAATGCAAAGATTTCTGCTTGTCCATTGGCCTCTACAGTGATTCGTACGAAGCTCATAACATACAAAGTCAAAAGGAATCGTAATATACAGTTGTTCATCTCAGTGTGTTAATTAACCTCGGCAGCTGACGGCCTATGAAGGTTCAGTTAACTATAGTAACAGAAATCACTGGATCATCTGAATAGCTTGCAGCATCTGCTTGCCAACACCACAGGGGAGGGGGGGTCAGTGCATGTATATGTGTCTTTATCACTCTGTGTGTCGTTAGTGGGTGGATGAAAGTGAGTGAGTTAGTGAATGGTTTGTGTGTGTGCGTGTGTGCGTGCATTGCTCAGCCTGAGTCTGGGGCTTGCTGAGCCCGGGTGAGACGGGGTCACCACTCGGGGTGCGTGACTGACTCGGTAGCTCGGGGTGTCTTGGACCTCTCCCTTACTGGGAGTGCTGGGTGGTTCTTGGGTGCCTGTGGCCCTTTTAAATTTTGTGGTCCTAGTGCTATCCCCCACCACCACTACCGCAACACACACACACACACACACACACTCTTCCTCTTTTTTTATTCCACATATAATGTAATAACACAGATAGAAATGAACACATAAACAAATAAAAGATTCTATTTATTTAACAAACAAATTATCAAACAGTCGATCAGTTAATCTAAAAATTGAATGTTGCCATTCTCAGCAACCCTGGGTTCATAAAGAAAATGAATGTTAGGATTCTCTGGCATTTATATGGCATTCATCACTTAGAGTGCTTTATAGTACAAACCATTTTTGCCCTTTACACACAGCTCTTTATAAGTTTTACACTATTGTCACCAGTCACAAAATATTCCAATAATCAACAATGGTGTAAAAACAATCAAACTTTCTGCACTTTCGATATGTGTTTATATGTGTGTGTATACAAAAATACTCTGGGAGGTCTTGAAACAAGTTCAAAACACCACTGTGGCCAATTTTAGGTTACCTGTTAAATAACATGCATGTTTTAGGACTGTGTGATGATATCAGAGTAGGTGGAAGAAAAACAGCACTGAGCAAACATACAAACTCTACACAGAAAAGCCTAGAGAGTAGGGCTGGGTATCGTCACTGATTTCTAGAATCGATTCAATTCCGATTCACAAGGGTCCCAAATCAATTCGATCCACGATTCGATTTAATTCGATTTGATTTGATTCGATTCAATTTGATTTGATTTGAATCTGGGAAATTTTGACAGTCAGAAATATTATAATTCAGATCAGTACATTTACATATTTTTGTATCTATAAAAAGGAAGCTGACACTTTCCAGACTTTATCAAAGGTGTGAGCATCACAGCGAGGCCTTTGTGTCAAAGTAGCTGAGGATAAAACACAGAAATACATGAAGGTGATTATCCTGGCCTGGATTTTATAAAAATATTCTGCAGTAGATCAAAAACAAAAGAAAACCATTAATCAACATATAAACGTTACCTCTGACATTACAGTGGTTTTATTAGAGACACACTAAGCGTTTTGCATTTTGCATAATTTTAAAGTTTAAATTTGTTCAGTATCCGGTTGTTCACTCTGACGTCACTAGCCGTGTCTGGGCCTAAACTCCGCTGCAGGTCCATATATCAAACGATCACTATGGCATTACTGAGAGAGAGAGAGAAAGAGAGAGAGAGAGAGAGAGAGAAAGAGAGAGAGAAAGAGAGAGAGAGAGAGAGAGAGAGAGAAAGAGAGAGAGAGAGAGAGAAAGAGAGAGAGAGAGAGAGAGAGAGAGAAAGAGAGCGAGAGAGAGAGAGAGAGAGAGAAAGAGAGAGAGAGAGAGAGAGAGCTGTGCATGAAGTGTGGTTTTATCCTGGTGGAAGCAAAACAATAAAAGTCAGACTGAATCCATAACTATGTTTATGTGAAGCCCAGTTTGGATCTTCTTTTGCTGCTGGTTCAGTCAATGTTGTTTGGAGAGAGATCAAACTAACAGCTTTAGAATCGGCGCAAAAAGGGCGTGAACACAAAGCGCCGACCCGCCGAAACATCAGAATCAGCGAGCTGTCGGCTTTCAGCCCCGACCGTGAGAAAGTCACATCTCACTGATTCTGATCCGTCGGCGGCTCGGCGCTGTGTGTTTACGTCTCTGTGCAGAATCCGTGTTCCTGCTCTCATTACTGTCTTAGCGGTTTGGTGGCTGTTGAAATTTTGAGGTTTAACCTGAGATTCTGGCATTTTGGGCAAAATACATTTATATTAAAAAATCGATTCAGGATTTTAATGAATCGATTTCACGTTATCCAAGCCAGAATCGATTTTAATCAATAAAGGTAACAATGCTATTCATGACATCTCTAAGGGAGATATCCACAATCTGGCATAAGACAGAAAAACCATTCTCAGATATTGGGACTAGCGTTATTCTCCTGAAGTTCTACCCCTGGAAAGGTGTTCTGGAGGGAAAATGACTGCATGATCCTGCATTTTGTCTCTCGCTTCTAAAGTTTTACTGTGGTCTGAAGGTCTACACTTTGAAACAATAAAAATGTAAAAATAAAACACCATTGAGAAAAGCATGTAGCCCCTGTAGTCAGTCATGTCTGTTTACAAGTGTCAAGTCTGTGTCACTCTGTTTGTGGGTCTTATCCCTGTTTGTTTACCCTTTCCTTGTGTCTAGTTGTATTTTTTCAGTCAAGGTCTCTGTCTCTGTGTTTATGTTCCCTGTTTTATTTTGACAGTCCTTGTCTCGTGTGAATTCTGCTCAGTTTTGCTTCACCCGTCTTATCAGGCCATCCAGCCATTTTCCCCAGGTGTGTCCACTCTGCCCTGATTCCCTCTTGTGTATATATTATCTTTGTCTCTCACTGTTCTTTGTCGTTATCTCATAATCAGAGATCAAACCCTGTGTTGTCCATTTGGTAATGACAATGACTTATAAGAGAGAAAATCTTTATATACTGTAATATAAATATGATCACCACATATAATAATTTACACACTCCAACAGCTGCAAGGGTTCAGTGAACACATTAATATGATGTAAAATGGCCTGTATTTATATAGCGCTTTTATTAGTCCCTAAGGACCTTAAAGCGCTTTACATATCCAGTCATCCACCCATATACTGGTGATGGCAGCTACATTGTAGCCACAGCCACCCTGGGGCGCACTGACTGAGGCGAGGCTGCCGGACACTGGCGCCACCGGGCCCTCTGACCACCACCAGTAGGCAACGGGTGAAGCATCTTGCCCAAGGACACAACGACTGAGACTGTCCAAGCCGGGGCTCGAACCGGCAACCTTCCGATTACAAGGCGAACGCCCAACTCTTGAGCCACGATCGCCCCAGAATGTACCGTAATGAAAGGGAGAAGATGAAAACATGACAGGCAATTTGAAACATCTGACAAATTATCTTTCCCCTTCCATTACCCTCCTGCCTCTAAGTCAGATGACATTGCAGTCAAATGACAGATGCCCATGTTTTTGAGTGGCCCCCTCCTCTGGCATCTCTTTGGCTGTCACTAGCAAAGATAATCTTTCAGTTTTTATTTTCTTTTTAACCTTAATCTGTTGTCAAATATTTTCAACAAATCATCTGAAAGACAGAAAAATAAGTGAAAAAGACAGATTTAAGGAGCTTGTGAAAAAAGTAAACTTGGCTTCTTTAAATTTCTTGAAGACATTTCACCTCTCATCTGAGCTTCTGCAGTTCTAATACCAAATGGTGGTGAGTCCTAGATATTTAATCCCTAGTGGGATATTTCATCCCTTGTCCCTTAAGGAGGTCGTTGACCCACAATTGATCATATGTCAGAATCAGAGAGAGATACACAGAGAGAAAGCCACAGGCAAGAATGATTTCCTGTATTACTCAGTGGTGCATTTGGTTGATCTCAGTCTCTTACTGAACCTGCTCCTTTTACTGGCCAGCACGTAATGCAGTGGGTGGGAGGTATTGTCTACCGTTGTCCTTACCTTGGATAATATCTAGTGAGTTTGCTTGCATCTGTGACTCTTAACCTTCTGCCCCAGCATGCGACAGCATAGAGCAGGGGTGTCAAACTCAAATACACAGTTGGCCAAAATTCAAAACTGGAACAAAGTCGCGGGCTAACATTAATATTTATTGAAATATATTTATTCCTCCAGATATGAGAATGAATCTTTTCTTATGGACTCAAACAAGTTTTGCTGAAAAACTGAATATGGAACAAGCAAAGCTTAATACTAAACAATATATATATATATATATATATATATATATATATATATATATATATATATATATATGCCGGCCACTTGGTTATGGCGTTCCATGTATGCCTTGCCTGCTAGCATCTTGCACCCTGCTGTTATGTGCTGGATTGTCTCTGGGGCATCTTTACACAGCCTGCACCTGGGGTCTTGCCTGGTGTGATAGACCCCAGCCTCTATGGATCTTGTGCTCAGAGCTTGTTCTTTCTTGGATCTTTCTTGTCTTTATGTCAGTGGCTTCTATCTCCTCCTTTGGCCAGCCTATTACCCCAGCAGGGTACCTGATCACGGGCAGGGCGTAGGTGTTGATGGCCCGGATCTTGTTCTTACCATTCAGCTGACTCCTCAGGACTTGCCTGACCCTCTGCAGGTACTTGGTGGTTGCAGCCATTCTAGCGGCCTCTTCATGGTTCCCATTCGCCTGCGGGATCCCCAGGTACTTGTAACTGTCCTCTATGTCTGCAATGTTGCCTTCTGGTAGTTCAATCCCCTCAGTTCTGACTACCTTCCCTCTCTTTGTTACCATTCGACTACACTTCTCCAGTCCGAACGACATTCCAATGTCATTGCTGTATAGCCTGGTAGTGTGGATCAGTGAATCGATGTCTCGTTCACTCTTGGCATACAGCTTGATGTCATCCATGTACAGGAGGTGGCTGACAACTGCTCCGTTCCGTAGTCGGTATCCGTAGCCAGTCTTGTTAATGATTTCACTGAGGGGGTTCAGGCCTATGCAGAACAGCAGTGGGGACAGAGCATCTCCTTGGTAGATCCCGCACTTGATGGTGACTTGTGCTATGGGCTTGGAGTTGGCCTCTAGTGTTGTACGCCACATCCCCATTGAGTTCCTGATGAAGGTTCTTAGGGTCCTGTTGATCTTGTACAATTCTAAGCATTCCAGGATCCAGGTGTGGGGCATTGAGTCATAAGCCTTCTTGTAATCAATCCAGGCAGTGCACAGGTTGGTCAGTCTGGTCTTGCAGTCTCGGCTGACTGTTCTGTCTACCAGTAGCTGGTGTTTTGCGCCTCTGGTATTCTTGCCAATCCCTTTCTGTGCCCCACTCATGTATTGACCCATGTGCCTGTTCATCTTAGCCGATATGATGCCTGACAGGAGCTTCCATGTAGTACTGAGGCAGGTTATTGGTCGGTAGTTGGAGGGGACCGGTCCCTTCTTGGGGTCCTTGGGGATCAGGACCGTCCGGCCTTCGGTTAGCCATTCCGGGTGTCTCTCGTCAACTAGCAGCTGGTTCATTTGTGCTGCCAGACGCTCGTGGAGTGCAGTCAGCTTCTTCAGCCAGTAGGCGTGGACCATGTTGGGCCCTGGTGCTGTCCAACTCTTCATACTGGAGACCCTTTCTTGGATATCTGCCACTGTGATGGTTACTGGACCCTGTTCAGGGAGGTCGCTATGGTCTGCCCTCAGATCCACTAGCCACTGAGCATTGCCATTATGGGTTGCATCCTTCTCCCATATGCTCTTCCAGTATTGCTCCGTCTCCAGCCTTGGTGGTGTTGTTCTCTTATTGTTCCCTTGCCACTGAGAGTACACCTTTGCTGGTTCTGTGGAGAACAGCTGGTTTATTCTCCTGCCTTCTATCTCTCTGGTGTACCTCCTCAAGCGGCTGGCCAAGGCTGTGAGTCTTTGTTTGGCAGTTTCCAAGGCCTCAGGTATGGACAGTTTGCTGTATTTCTTATGCACTCACAACAATGGCTGAGCGTAGTTGAGTCATGTGTGGACTTGTTTTACCTCCACAAACAGCTGAGACGTGGTTTGCGATACATGTGGCAAAAAAGTGAGGTGTTGTGGTCATACATGCCAACCTTGACACCTCAGAATTAGGGAGACATTCAGAGGGGCTGTTGGGGGGGGGGGGGGGATACATAAATTTACAGTGTTTATTTATCGGATAAAATACATTAAATCACCGTTATTATTGGCCAGCCCGGAAACAGCGCGGGTGTCCAAATTCAGAGGCTGCTTCCACCTGAGGACCGGCCTTCGTGGTCTAAAGAAAGCCGGGTAGTACGGCACGAGCTCCCTCGGCGGACTGAAACTCTGCCGTCTGCTCCTTGCTATCTAAAATATAACCGGGCGCTGACGTAAACTCTCGACCGTCTCACACTTTGTTTAATCAGTTTTCTGTTTGTCATTTATTCAGCTGTGTGAAAACCCCGGAGGAACCCTCCCGAGGGATTAATAAAGTTAAATTTTATTTAATCTAATCTAATAACTTTAATCTCAGCCAAACCGATTTACTCACGAACAAATAAAACACTGAAAAAGCCAAACAAGAACATTTTTAGGTTATCAAAGTGACTTATATATCATGTTTAACGACCGCGGGGGTTTGAAGACGATGTGTCGGCTCAGATATTTGAAGTTCACACAGCTACATTCTCACCTGACAACATGTTAAAAGTTTTTTGCGACCCAGAAAGAGAAATAAGAGTGATATTAAAACTAAGTCGCTGCCGCCATTGTTGGAGACTGGAATTGGCTATGAATTCTGCGATATGGTTTTTCACTTTTGTTGTCCAGGTGGAAATTCAGGAGAAATTCGGGAGAATGGTGGCTCCGGGAGAATTTCAGGAGGGGCACTGAAATTTGGTATTCTCCCGGAAAAATCAGGAGGGTTGGCATGTATGGTTGTGGCAACATCACTAACCTTGTCACACATCTCAGAGTAACTCATATCACAGAATATGACGAGCGTATGTTGAGACTGAAGAGGACAGGGACAGGTGGTGCTAGGGTGAGAGTCTCTCACGGAGTCCTTTAGTGCTGCAGGCAGGCAACGTGTTCAAATAGCCACAACTTCAGGTTTTTTATTTCTATATGATGAACTCTGCATTGTTACGTGATAAGAACAAGTAATCTGATGTCCTGTAATCATTATGACGCTATAATTTAAGATACAATAAATAAAATCCGTTTTTTTACAAAGTATCGGTATCGGATCAGTATCGTCGATACCACCCTGAATATTACTTGGTATCGGATCGGAAAGGAAATCAGTGGTATCGCACCCGTTATGTGTCTGTGAGCGAGGGAGGGAGAGAAAGGAAATCAGTGGTATCGCACATCACTAGCAAGCACCCAGGACGCTACGACGTAATGGGAAATTCACAGACAAACTCACGGATTCTTCCACTGACCGCTGCGGCACACCTGCACCAGGGCAAACATCCACCTGCTATACAGGTGAAAATAGAGCAACAGGCCCGCTGAGTCCTTGATTTTATCAAAAAAAGTTGTAAAGTTGTTTTTGTAGGATGGCACATTGATTGTGTTTAAATATCAGAATACTACCATACCTTGGTACGTCTATTCTGCAAGAGTAATTTGGTTTTACAAAAGCAGTTTTATATCTTTTTAAAAACAAGAGTGTTGCAGTGCTCGCATTTAATCAAAAGACAACTGAGTAGAAGATGCATTTTTATTAAAGAGGTTCCATTCAGTCACTCTGAGTGACGGTTGGCATGTCACTTTTGGATTCACCTCTCATCTTCATCACCCTCATCGCTTTCTTTATTGCCTTCAAGTAGGGAGTCTTGTTCTTCAGAGTCGCTGTCAGCAAATTCATCCCACCAGTGGAACTGTTGGCTTGCATTACTTTTCTCATCATCACTGTCTTCCTCTCTAAACTGTCTCCTAAATCCTCCAGGAAGCAGATCCTCCGCTGCTTCTCCTTCATCCGGGTTGACTTCATAGTCAACCTCAGCAGCAGCAAGGTCACTTTCATCTTGATGAGCTTCATTGCGTTCCTCTTCATCGTTGCTGCTGTCAGCATTTTGATCATCATTATTATAATTGCAATAATTGTGGTCATTTTCAGTATCTCTGTTATTGTGGTCATTTCCATCATCAGAGTTGCTGTCATCATGTCCATCATCAGAGTTGCTGTCATCAATTTCAAAACGAATGTTGAAGAAATTATTCTGATTGATTCTGAGGGCATGCTCAAAAATCTCACTGTAAATATCTACCATCAGCTATCAAAGTTACAGCATCAAAAGTAAGTTTCACTTATAAAGCAGTTCCCCCAAAACTCACCTTTTTTTCAAAGAAACTGTTCTATGAAAATGTCCTAGTTCAGCTGTGTGTGTATCTGCTTGTTGCTGAAGTCATAAATATGTTTCAGTTGTAACATTTAAACCTGCACTGTAACTGTGCAATAGCTGTGATGTCATAAGAACTACCAGATTTCCATCCCATGACTGTTCCTTAAAATTCCACCTCAGGAAGGCCAACTCTGATGGCCTTCATCAGGGCTTATGTAAGCTTACTTCAGGAGTACCAATGTAGCCACTGTACTCCAGGTACCCTATGACCCTGATGGAGGGAGGTGTTAGCCCTTTTCTAACACAAAAATCAGTATAAATCACAATATACTGATTGTCATGGTCCTGGGTCGGTGACCCAGCGCTTTTAGTTATCATTTTCTAGTTTATGATGATGATTATTATTGTTTGAGTTCTGTGTGTTATATTTGGTCTGCCTTTGAGTCTGTGTCTCTGTCTATGGTGTCACCCCATCTGTTTGTGAATCTGTCTGTTTAGTTCAATGTCTTGTCTGGTTCCATGTGTCTGAGTTTCCTGTTTTATTGTGAAGGTCCGCGTCGTATGTGAGTGTGATCAGTTTACGTTTCCCCTGTCCCGTCAGCCCAGATTCCTCCCAGCTGTGTTGCCCTCCTGTCTCTCATCCCCTGATTACTGGTGTGTGTATTTAAGCCCTGTGTGTTCTCCTGCCTGTTGCCGGTTCGTCTGTGTTCCTCCGTGTCAGTCTGTTACCCTGTGTTCCACGGTGTCCTGTTCCTCGTCTGCGTCTCTCTGCTATTCATCATCTGTTGTCATATGCTCCCAGGTCTGTTATTTTTAGTTCTCCCTGTTTAGGTGTCTTTAGTTGTTTGTTATGCCCCACTGTTTGTTTGCCACTACACCTCTGTAAATAAAACCACCGGTATCTCATCCACTGCCTGCATCTTGGGTCCTCCTTCTAAATCCACACGGCTCGCCTCGGCAGCCGTGACAGTACGAACCGGCCACTATGGACCCAGCAGCATTCAACCTGCCCAAGGAGCTCCGGGAGGACATTGTTTACTCCGTGGACAAATTAATCAACGCGTGGCTGGAGCACGAGGGGAGAGAATTTCGCCAAGCCGTGGCTAATCGGCTACAGCGCTTGGTTTCTGGTCTCCCCTGGCTGCTCAGCTCACTTCACCCGCTCGCACAGAATTTCATTCTGAATGGACTCCGTCTTCACCCCCCGGCTGCTACCACCCACCCTGCAGCTCATGCTTCACTGCCCAGTCCGACAGAGGATGTTCTGCCCGGCCCGTCAACCCAGCCTTCGAGGGGGAAACGGCGCTCACGCTGCCGACGCTCCTCGCCACAGTCGGACCTGGGGATTTCCGAGCAGCCAGCTGTGGTGAGTGGACAGGACAGTATTATTGGTCTGAACTGTGGGACCGTTTACTCAGGGATGATGTTCTGTACGGCACAGGACAAAAACTGTTTATCGCCAGAAGCTCAGTTAGCCGCCCGGCCAGAAGCTCAGTTAGCCGCCCGGCCAGAAGCCCAGTCGCCACCTCCGCCACATTCAGCCTCACAATCCATAGCTCAATTACAGTCACAGCCAGACTTATTACAAACCCTGTTACAATCCATGGCCCAGTCAGTAGCCCGGTTAGCAGAAGAATCATTAGCTTTATCCTCAGTTCAGCCTCCTGTTCAGCAGTCACCAGCCCTGCATCCTGTGTCAGTTGCTCCACCACCTGTTCAGCCATCACCTTCACCTACTCCTCCTGTACAGCAAGCCATGTCAGTCCAACCCATAACGGACAGTTCAACAACTCCGTACTCTAAGCAGAGAGACAAACCCAAGAACAATGTCAACATTCCTCAAAGGCTGGCCAGTTCTGAGACTGAGATGCACTCCAGGGCCTCCCCAGAGGCTGGGTTTCAGCCCCCATCAGACTCTGGACCCCTGGAGTTTAAGAAGCCAGCTGAGGACTGCACCCAGCTGTCGCTGCCTGAGCAGGGTCAATGCTCTGCGCAGCTGCAGGCCGCTATGTGTTTGCCAGAGGCCCGTGTGCCTGCTGGTTCTGTTGCGTTCCTGCCAGAGGCCCGTGTGCCTGCTGGTTCTGTTGCGTTCCTGCCAGAGGCCCGTGTGCCTGCTGGTTCTGTTGCGTTCCTGCCAGAGGCCCGGGTGCCTGCTGGTTCTGTTGTGTTCCTGCCAGAGGTCTCCGCACCTGCTGGTTCTGTTCTGTGTGTGCCAGGGGCTCCAGTGCCCACTGGTTCTGAGACTGTTTTTGCTGGGGGGCCCGAGGAGCCCGTCCAGCCTTCTGCCTCGTCAGCTGGGGGGCCCGAGGAGCCCGTCCAGCGTCCTGCCTTGTTAGCTGGGGGGCCCGAGGAGCCCGTCCAGCCATCAGCTGCAGTCTCATCTAGAGATGGACCGATCCGATATTACGTATCGGTATCGGTCCGATACTGACCTAAATGACTGGATCGGATATCGGAGAAAAATAAAAAATGTAATCCGATCCATTAAATATCACGAAAGCACCTCACAAAACTTGCAACACGCCGTAACTCACCTCAGAACGTTAGCATGTCGGAGCAGTATGCATCACGTGATAGAGCAGCTGTGGCATGCGGTCTGGATAGCATTTGGAGCTTCGCTAGCAACCTGGCATTTCATCTCCGACAAAGTTATCCCCGAGAGAAGTAAAGCAAGTGTGTAAGTCCATCTCTGAATGTTTGTAAAGCATTCCTGCGTTAAGCTTAACGAGCGACTGCCTCTTGCTCTCCGGCTGCTACTTCAATCGTGAAACTGCTTAAATGATCAGCTGATCGGCTTTTCTGTCGCGAGTCCGTCTTTGTTTTTGGCCCACTTTGCACCAGAAAGAGGAAACCAGCGGCTGAACAACAGCAGCACGTTTAAGCTTGATAAGCTGTAGTTAGAATTTATTTAATATTACTTTCTACACCAGGATCTTTTTCTACGTAGCTGACGCTGGTAACTGTGCAGGGGCGGATCTAGCAAAGTTTAGCCAGGGGGGCCGATAGGGCATTAACTGGGAAAAGGGGGCACAAAGACATACTTTTCTTTCTTATTCTCATTTAAAATGTCTAGCTTTTAATAAATAATTATCTGACACACAAAGTTTTAATTTGATGTAAAATGAATAGAAGTCAATTACTGTATATAGTGACTATTAAGTCTAATATATATACCCTAGTAAGCTATACTACTTTTTCCTTTGGGAAGGTACCATCTGTGCAGTCTGCAATTTTGTTGAAGAAAGATGTTGAATCTATTTAATATTTCTTGAAAAATAATTGATTTCTGTGCATTTTTTTTCACACTGCATCAAATTAAGGTTGATTACGTCGATTAAGCATCATGAGGTGGCGCGTGAGGGGTGGTTCCCTATTTTTTATTTATTTATTTTTGTTGTTGCTGGGAGTTGGAACCCTATTAGTTAGGTTGCTTAATATTTACGCTAAGTACTCTTTAAAATACCAGAATAGGGAGGATGGTGTAGGTTTAAGTTTATTAGATTGATCAGTATTGCTGAACTATGAAATATTTTTTTTGTATACAGGTATAACAGAATAGCTTTAGTGTAGTTGTTGTTTTAAACTTGAGTATGAACTTGCAGACTTGCAAAATGCAGCAAGATATTTTAAAAAACAGTTTTGTTGATTAAAAAACACTATATCGGATTCATATCGGTATCGGCAGATATCCAAATTTATGATATCGGTATCGGACATAAAAAAGTGGTATCGTGCCATCTCTAGTCTCATCACCAGCTGCAGTCTCATCGCCTGCTGCAGCTTCATCGTCCTCGCCTGCTGCAGCTTCATCGTCCTCGCCTGCTGCAGCCTCAAAGTCTTCGGCCTCGCCTGGTCCAGCCCCCGTGTCTTCGGCCTCGCCTGGTCCGGTTTCAGCATCTGCTTCAGCATCCTCATCGCCTGGTCCAGCATCTGCTTCAGCATCCTCCTCGCCTGGTCCAGTGTCTGCTTTGGCTTCATCCGCTTCGCCTGGTCCAGCCACTGCTTCATCCTCGTCTGGTCCAGCCTCTGTGTCTTCATCCTCGTCTGGTCCAGCCTCTGTGTCTTCATCCTCGTCTGGTCCAGCCTCTGTGTCCTCATCAGCGTCGCCTGGTCCGGCTCCAGCATCCTCATCAGCGTCGCCTGGTCCGGCTCCAGCATCCTCATCAGCGTCGCCTGGTCCGGCTCCAGCATCCTCATCAGCGTCGCCTGGTCCGGCTCCAGCATCCTCATCAGCGTCGCCTGGTCTGGCTTCTGCTTCAGCATCAGCTGCTTCGCCTGGCCCAGCTTCAGCCTCCTCATCAGCTGCTGCCTCGCCTGGTCCAGCCTCTGCTTCTGCTTCAGCCTCGCCTGGTCCAGCCTCTGCTTCTGCTTCAGCCTCGTCTGGTCCAGCCTCCTCATCAGCGTCCGCCTCGTCTGGTCCAGCCTCCGCTTCAGCTTCCGCCTCGTCTGGTCCAGCCTCCGCTTCACCTGGGGCTGCAGGGGCCACGCAGCCTTCAGGTCCCCTACTACCACCTCCACATCGTCGGTCATCTGCCTGGCCGCTTGTTGGGCATCTCCGCCACCGTGGACGCCCTCCTGAACGCCGCTGTTGCCGTCTGCACGGTCGGCCCCCAGAACTGTTTCCACGCCGCTGTTGCCGTCCGCACGGTCGGCCCCCAGAACTGTTTCCACGCCGCTGTTGCCGTCCGCACGGTCGGCCCCCAGAACTGTTTCCACGCCGCTGTTGCCGTCCGCATGGTCGGCCCCCAGAACTGTTTCCACGCCACTGCCTACTGCGTGGCCGGCATCGGGACCTGCCCCGCTGCCATTCGCATGGTCGGCCTCCTGAACTTGACCATCTGGGCCTTTTGGACTCTGTCCCTCCGTCCTGGGCCCCCTCCGCCCACCCTGGTCGGGTGCTTTTCTTTTTTGGTTTTGGTCCGTTTTTGTGTTTCTGCTGGGCTGTCTGGAGCCAGCCCTTGAGGGGGGGGGGGGTACTGTCATGGTCCTGGGTCGGTGACCCAGCGCTTTTAGTTATCATTTTCTAGTTTATGATGATGATTATTATTGTTTGAGTTCTGTGTGTTATATTTGGTCTGCCTTTGAGTCTGTGTCTCTGTCTATGGTGTCACCCCATCTGTTTGTGAATCTGTCTGTTTAGTTCAATGTCTTGTCTGGTTCCATGTGTCTGAGTTTCCTGTTTTATTGTGAAGGTCCGCATCGTATGTGAGTGTGATCAGTTTACGTTTCCCCTGTCCCGTCAGCCCAGATTCCTCCCAGCTGTGTTGCCCTCCTGTCTCTCATCCCCTGATTACTGGTGTGTGTATTTAAGCCCTGTGTGTTCTCCTGCCTGTTGCCGGTTCGTCTGTGTTCCTCCGTGTCAGTCTGTTACCCTGTGTTCCACGGTGTCCTGTTCCTCGTCTGCGTCTCTCTGCTATTCATCATCTGTTGTCATATGCTCCCAGGTCTGTTATTTTTAGTTCTCCCTGTTTAGGTGTCTTTAGTTGTTTGTTATGCCCCACTGTTTGTTTGCCACTACACCTCTGTAAATAAAACCAACGGTATCTCATCCACTGCCTGCATCTTGGGTCCTCCTTCTAAATCCACACGGCTCGCCTCGGCAGCCGTGACACTGATATTTAAAAAACATAACCATGCTAACAGACAGTCATTTCTAAGTAGTGATCAGTGTTGGTCAAGTTACTTGAAAAAAGTAATCAGTAACTAATTACCGATTACTCCCCCAAAAAAGTAATTAGTTACTTCGTTACTTCGTTACTTTTTAAAAACACGATTTACACCCTGAATAGGTGATAAAGCGATAGATCTGTCAGCCCAATTCTACTTTTTCTGCATAATCCATCGTACAAAATGTAATCAAATGGAAAAGTCTCTTTTTAAAACTTGTTTTAATCTTTTAACTTTATGCATCAAGCAAAAATTTAATTATCTGCAACATTCTCTGACTGGAAGAAATTAGTTTAACATTTAAACCTATTTCCTGCACATTCCAGCACATAATTTTTTTTGTGTGTGTTTACACTCACTCTTTCAAATAGATGCAAGTAAAACACAGCAGAAAATAAATAAAGTCAAAGACTCAGCGGTCCTGTTGCTCTATTTTCACCTGTAAAGCAGGAGTGGGGCAGGCGGAGGTTTACCCTGGTGCAGGTGTGCCGCGGTCAGTGGAAGAAGCCGCGAGTTTCTCTGTGAGTTTCCCATTACATCGTAGCTACTCGGTGTTTGCTTGGAAGTTTAGGGTTTTTTCGCTGTAAAAAGAAGTTTTCTTCCCACGCACAGCGGACACTAATGTTTTTGTCACTTTTTATGGAATCAAACTCAAAGTAAGGTCAGTACTTCCACGCTTTAAACGCTGCACGCTCATACTCTCTCCCGCACTGATATATGATGCACTGTTGATCAAGTAACGCGTTACTGCCCATCTCTGTACATATGTGGACGCCAGGTCCTAGGAGGTTAAGGTGCCTGGGAAGGGAAAAACTGGGTGGCAGAAATTTCACCTCTGTTCAAGGATCATCATTCACAGTGAACATAGATGGCCTCTTTCATTCCTCTTTCAAACCATCTGTCTTCTCTGTAAAAGATGTGAACGTCAGCATCCTTGAAAGAGTGACCTTTGTCTTTTCGACAGACATGTACAGCGGAGTCTTGTCCCATCGAGGTGGCTCTTATATTTTGTGCCGTGCATTATGTAGATGTGATCCTTGGAGAAGACTCTGCTGTGTTCCTCTGATAAACCTGCTACATAAGGGATGACAGTGTTGTTCCATTTGTCATTCTGTTTCTCCCTAATTAATTGAAACCTTCTTTCCTACCCATCTTCGCTATTTTCATGAAAGCCCAATTGAGATAACCACATTTTAAGAGGTTACTTCACATGTGTGTGTTCCTTCGTTTTCCCTTCTGGCTTAGAGGGAACATTTTCTTCCTGGTGTTGCAGGTTCCTGATTGCTCCAAGTTTGTGTTCCAGAGGGTGGTGGGAGCCAAAAAGGAGGTACTGGTCCGTGTGTGTGGGCTTTCGGTAAACTTCAATGTTGAGGTTTGATCTCCACTTGGCAGTGTGCATGCATGTACAGTGTGTGTATAGTGTGTAGTTCAATGTGTAGTAGCAGTGTGTGTCCATTTACCTTTGTGGTGGGGAGCCTGTCTCAGCAGCCGAAAAAAAAGCTCTAAGCTACACTGATTCTAGTTGCTGGTGCCTTGTCTTGCGGTCTTGCGGGTTGCACACTTCGTGCTCACATGGGATCCTGGAGCCAGCCATTCCCCTGGCATATTGCCCATGGTCACACATTTCACACAGACAGCGGATCCTGGCAGTGGCTGCCTGAGGCCAGTGAGTTCTCTGATGTCGCGGGCGTCCCCCTGTTCCCACAGTCTTGCAAGTTCACGAGCAGTAATGTAGAAACTAATGGCTTATCTGTTGAAGCCGGGGCAGTCAGTGTTTATTTGTGTGTTGTTTTCTGGGAAGGCCAAGAAAGAGCTAGAACACCTAGCAGGAACTCCCTGCTCATTGACTCCCTGTAACTAAGGTTACGGACTCCCTGCTGGCTAGGCTACACGGGGCTATGTCTACCCAGGCTTGTCTAACCAATTTGGTGTTCATTTCATCCCTCTACCTGCATCACCTGTCCCATCACATGCTGGCAGGTTCTGGGGACCCTGACATTGCACCTGAGCTGCTGGCCACTTCCACTCACCTGGCTTCCCTACCCTGCCAGCTCTCCTCTTTCCACCATGCCTAAGTGGGCAAAGTGGGGATAGTGGATGCCTCACAGGCAATGGTGAAGTTTTTTGGCCCTCGGGTGGCATCCACTCCCCTATCTGCGTGAGGCGAGGCCCATCTTCCTGCAACCCCTCCCAGCACCTGCCCTCCAGCAGGAGCCAGTAGAGGGCGACTATCAGGAGGAGGATACTGACTCTGGGGTCCACTTCCCCGACATGCCCATCGTCCACAAGTTGGACCACACATACAGCCCAACGGTCACACCTCACCAATAGTTTGCTTCGCTTTAGTTTACTGAACAGTTACTGCTTTAAATATGTTTTACTTATTAGCCAATATAATTTCTTGGTTAAATTTATTTTTTTCATCACACCATACAATGTTCATAGGGAGTGTACACATGTCACGTGGCAGTGAAAGAGGCCACACGAAACAATGGTCAAAATTCTGTTTTATGTTATATTAATTCATCTTTCTTTGTTTGAGTAACCTGGGGGTTTGGCTTCTCCTCCCTGATTGGTAAAAGGTGTGGCAGAGGGCTAATTGATCTGAAGTACTGCTGAAAGCCTCATTGGACTAAACCAAATGCTTCAGTGCCTGGGGGGTGTTTGGAGTTTGTTTAATCATTTTGTGTTAGTAGATTATATGGCAGCCATTTGTCTTCCCCTTGTGTGTCATATGGTGTACCTAAGCCAGTATTTAAGTTCATGTGTCATTTCAGCAGGTCAGTTTGTCTTATGTTTGTTTGAGGTTTTGTTAGTTGGGTTCATTAAGGTTCAGGATCAGATGCATTTGCTTTATATGTGTGTTATGAGCAGTTTGCCTTATGGGCGTGACCTTCCTGTGCTTTTTGATTTGTTGGAGTCCGATCAGATCCAGCAATGCCATGTAGCCGTTACCAGAGCACAGGCTAAGCAAGTCAATACCCACTCTGAGATTCTGAGTGCGCTGCCCAAGACCACAGCTTGCATCAAACGCCATTTTTACTGGCCTGGTCTGAGCAAAGATGTGGCTCCATTTTGTAAAAGTTGCCCACAGTGTCAGATAGCATCTGTTAAAATTTCCATCAGCGCTGCACTCCAACCTCTCCCTGTCATCGGCATTCCTTTTGAGCATCTTGGAATGGAAATTGTAGGGTCTGTTGAGAGGAGCAAAGCGGCATTCCCAGGTGGAAAAGTGTGCGGCATCACTCCAGAGAATATGTTTCCACTGCTCTAGACTCCAGTGGCAGCATATTTTAAATCATGGATCTAACACTTTGCATTGCACTTGGTGATGTAAGACTTGGATGTATGAGTATGCGCGAACATACTCATCAGCTAACACGACAGCTTCCTTTACAGCTTTTGTTCTCAGCTTACTCAAGAACGTGTAAATCACCTCTCAGTTTTTCAATTTTTCAACAAGGGCCAGTTGCCACAGCTACTGTTTCATCTCCATTTTCTTGGATGTACATCAATGATCAGATAGTTGTTCACACTCTAACTCATATTGCTCCTTTGCTTTGCCTCAGTTCTAGTTTCCTTCTCCACCTTGGTCCTTTGTTATTTCATCATCCTACAACGCTTTTTATCTTCTTCTTCAATGACTGAATCATCTGTCATCAACCACAGCATTAATGATTGTAACATAGTCCTCTTTCTCCAAATTCCCCTTACCACCAACACCATACTAGTGTTAGACTTGGGCAAACTAAGAGGTCCTGGACAACGTAACCTGAACTTCCAGAGTCTGGAAAATGAAAAGTATGCTTATATTTAACTAAATTATTTTGCTCAGTCATAATTACAGCAACATCTGCAAACTACAGAATCCTCTTCGATTTGGAATAGATCAGTGATGTCCAACTCCAGGCCTCAAGGGCTGGTGTCCTGCAGGTTTTAGATGTGACCTTGACAGTGTTGGGGAGTAATGGAATACATGTACCGGCGTTGCGTATTTAAAATGGTAAATGGCCTGTATTTATATAGCGCTTTACTAGTCCCTAAGGACCCCAAAGCGCTTTACACATCCAGTCATCCACCCATCCACACACACATTCACACACTGGTGATGGCAGCTACATTGTAGCCACAGCCACCCTGGGGCACACTGACAGAGGCGAGGCTGCCGGACACTGGCGCCACCGGGCCCTCTGACCACCACCAGTAGGCAACGGGTGAAGTGTCTTGCCCAAGGACACAAAGACCGAGACTGTTCAAGTCGGGGCTCAAACCGGCAACCTTCTGATTACAAGGCGAACTCCCAACTCTTGAGCCACGATCGCCCAAAATCTAAAATACAAAATATGAGTAACTGTATTCCGTTACAGTTTCCATTTAAAAAGGTGGTATTCGGAATACAGTTACTTTGTTGAAATAAGTGGATTACACAGCGGTCTTTTCCTGTTTCATATGTTAGGCTATGCCCTCTCTATTTTTGATAATTCCACGTCATTGGAAACCCAAACAAAACACGCATTAAGAGGCTCTAATGTGTGTGTCTGAATCTAGCGGCCTATGTCACCCCTACTTGCGGCCCACATAATGAAAAATTATTGTTCAAAAAATGATTTAATATGAAAGCAATAGGCAGAGTGTTACAGGCATAGCCCTAAAGAATGTAACCTTATGGGCAGTGTAGCCCAGTTGTAAGTAAGCTATTAAGACTCGTCTGTACACTGTGTTCGTGTTTTCCTCTGAAACAATAAGTTCTGTTGGAGCAGCCTTTCAACGCCTCTGTCTGTCTCTCGCTAGCAAAGTTGACCCAGACAACAAAGTAAAGCTAGTTTTTGGTTACGAGTCCAACACGGAACCCGACATATTAGCCAGAGGTCCCTTTACTATGGTTCAGCGTCGCGGACCTGTTTTATATACAAGATCGCTGCAAAAAGTGCAGCCTTACCTAATGTCCACCTACTGTTACTCATTTATATTAAGATTTAAACATCTAGTTGGTGTTGGTGTGGTGAGTATTCTTCAGTAATAGTAATAAATCACACAGCAGTAGTACATTCACTGGACTGTTTGAATCTTATTATTATATTTTTACTACCCAGTATTTGAACATTTTTTATGTGTCTATTCGATTCGTTCTGATTATAAGAAAGGCCAGTTTGCTTTAAAAAGTCCAAAAAGTCAGTACCGTGCAGTAATAAAACAGAAGTACACCAGAAAAAATCCAGCTTTTGAAAGCAAATGAAGTTGTGAGAGAACAAATCTTTACAGTGAAGGAAGCAAATGTGATTGTGTAACTCCTGTATGGAAATGTTTGCTCCGAACAAAATATTAGGAAAAAGCATGCATAGCAATCAATAACCCTCTATCCCTCCCAATAAGCCGCTGAATCATAATTTCCTTCTGATTGTGAATCACAGTTTCAGCTTCAAAGCTCATGTCCCAGCTTCACACTGATTCACCTGCCTCTGCACTCTTCGAGGCCAAAATTGCAAAAAGAAAAAGCTTCCCCACATTCTGAGGTCAGGAGAAATGCTTCCCTCGTGTAATCACGCTCTATTGCTTGCTCTGGTCTCTCACTGACAAGCTCTGGAGAACCTTTTCTGACACAGATCACAACTCTGAGTGATGTCAACTCCAGACAACAGATACAGATCAGAAATGAACAAGACTAAAAAGCTGAGTCACCCAGATGTATGCAGGAGTGTTAACAGCATGCATTTAAATACATACAAGTATAATAAATACCTCTGTTACCATCCACTTATAATGTTTGGTTGTTCACAGAAATGGATATGAGCCAGGAAAAGCGGCCAAGTGTTTTCACCAAAGTTTTTCCATAACACAGCTGAAATGTCTAAAATAGTCAGAAGCTTTCACAGCAGCAATGGAAGCTTGTGGCTGGGAGCTTTTATGGATCCTTTCAGTAATAATCTAGAAGACAGCTAACAGATGCTGCTTACATAAATGAACAGTGGACACTTGACCTCACAACTTCTTAGATCATCGTTGTTTGCTTTTTGCTTTTGGGGGCATACTGCAAGCTACCCAGGCACTGAAGCTGCACATTTCTTTTAATATCCTCAGAGACTCTCTTTCAACCTATCAGAAAGCCGTTAAAGAGGCCGGCAGATTTTGCAGAGTCAGAATCACCCCCAAGATGGCGCCAGTATGTTCGGCTCGCCGTCACTCCTCCTCCTGTTTTTTGGTTTTTTGTTTGCTGTTCTTTGCCTTAACTGTGGAAATCAACTCGCTCCGGACTTATGACCGGCAAACTCTCTTTATTATTCGAGACTCAGCAGTGTCAGCACCTTTGTCCTCTGTCTTTGATGGACAAACAAGCGGTGTGCCTCCACTGTTCGATGGTATTCCACCTTACCTACGTCGCACCTGGTTCCTCCCTCCCAAGCTACACCGGAAAAAACGTTGGAGAAGACGAGGGAAGTGAAGTGGTCTCCTGGCTCGCACAAAGGCATTTCTATCACTCTCCTGCCTGGCTGATCCTCCCCTCGCTCAGATGGGTTTCTGCTACTCTGCTGCGGTGAGGGGCTCACTCCAGCCCAGAGGACCCTGGGTGAAAACCGTCTCTCAAACTCCGCCTGCTGTTGCTCCGGCTTTACCGGTAGGCCCGCTTCTTGGCCCGCGCCTCCCTCGGTCATCTGGCTCACTCCTCGCCATGCCGGCGGCGGCGTTCTCCTCTGGTAGGCGACTCTCTGCCATCTCCGGCCCACGCCTGGTGTTTGCTCCCTTCCTGCGTGACTCTCCGGGTCCGTCGCTCGCTGTTTCCGTTCCGGGTCCTCGGTCATCGGCTCTCCTACAGCCACGGATCCGCAGATTTGGTGCTATAAACTCTAACCTATGCCCACTCACCCGCATATCAACCCCGATGACAGCTACTGATCTCACCTTATCTATGGCTTTGATCAACACTCGATCCCTCTCCAATAAGACGTTTCTGCTCAAGGATTTTTGCTCTTCTTACGACTTGGATTTTATGTTCCTGACGGAGACCTGGTTACGCGCTGGTGAGACTGTGGCTTTCTCTGAGCTTCTTCCTCCAGGCTGTTGTTTTTTAAACACTCCCAGGTCCTCTGGCAAAGGTGGAGGCCTCGCCTGTGTTTTTAAATCTGTTTATGACTGCCATCAGATTTCTTTTTCCTCTTTTTCCAGCTTTGAACTACAGCTTTTTAAACTAAACTCATCCACTCCGTTACTGATTGCAGTGGTATATCGTCCTCCCAAATTTAACAAGGACTTTATCAGTGAGTTTGGGGAATTCCTTTCAGGGCTTTCAGTAGATTTCGATCATTTTCTTATTGTTGGTGACCTGAATATTCATGTGTGCTGTCCATCTAAACCCCTGGTTAGAGACTTTGTTTCACTGTTGGATTCCTTCAACCTTACTCAGTGTGTGTCTGGCTCCACACATGAGAAGGGTCACACTTTGGACCTTGTCATGTCTCACGGCTTGGGTATCCACATCTCTGAAATTTGTGAGAGTGCGTGTATCTCCGATCATTTTCCTGTTCTATTTTCTGCCACTGCACATTGTTCTGATGCTGCAGTTAAACCTCCTTCACGCCGTCACCGGATCATCAATACCCATGTACCATCTCAGTTTTCTGCTGCTTTTAGCAACTCTGAGCTCTCCACGGTGGACTGGATTGATTCCTTGTGTGCAGAAGATTTAACTGCTCTTTTCAACTCAACATGTACTTCTATTTTGGACCTCATCGCTCCCCTAAAAACACTCCGTCCCAAAGCTCACGCTGAACCCTGGATTACAGACTCTGTTCATGCTCTCAGGCGCACCTGTAGGTGTGCTGAGAGAAAATGGAAAAAGGACAAGCTGCACATTTCTTTTAATATCCTCAGAGACTCTCTTTCAACCTATCAGAAAGCCGTTAAAGAGGCCAAGTCCTCCTACATATCAAACCTGGTTAGCAGTAGTGTCCATAAACCTCAGACTCTGTTTCGTGTTTTAAATTCCATTGTAAATCCTTACACATCCACCAGCCTCACACCTTCTGCCACCCTCTGTAATGACTTTCTAAAGTTCTTTGTAAACAAGATTTCCTCCCTGCAGTCTGTCATTCCATCTTCACCTTCCAATCCCTGTGTTTTGTCTTTGTGCCATTCTGCCTTTAATCAGTTCGAACCAATCTCTCTCTCTCAGCTGCATGAAATAGTCTGCAAGGTTAAGACTACCAACTGTTCCACCGATGCTATCCCCTCTCGGCTTCTGAAGCAGGTTCTGGACTCAGTCGGACCTTTCCTTCTGGTCCTGATCAATGCCTGCCTCAGTTCTGGTTGTTTTCCAACACCCTTCAAGCACGCTGTTGTTCAACCTCTCCTTAAAAAGCCTAATCTAGATCCATCCCTACTCTCTAACTATAGGCCCATTTCCAACCTCCCTTTTCTGTCTAAAGTACTGGAACGAGCCGCCCTCACGCAGCTCCAGCTATTTCTTGACAACAACAATCTCTATGAGAAGTTCCAGTCTGGTTTTAGAGCTCGGCATAGCACAGAAACCGCCCTTCTGAGAGTTTTTAATGATTTGCTTTTAACTGTTGACTCTGGTTGTGCTGCTGTCTTAGTAACCCTGGACCTGACAGCAGCCTTCGACACTGTTGATCACAACATACTGCTATCCCGCCTTCAACATTGTGTCGGTTTAAAGGGCACTGTCTTAAAGTTTTTCCAGTCCTATTTGAATAATAGGAGTTTTTCTGTTCACCTTGGTGAACTGTCATCTCCCAGAGCTCCTTTAACCTGTGGCGTACCTCAGGGGTCCATACTAGGCCCCCTGTTGTTTATTCTGTACTTGCTCCCTCTGGGCGATGTGCTCCGTAAACATAATGTGTCCTTCCACATCTTTGCCGATGATATTCAGATCTACCTCCCTCTGAGGTTGAACTGCAATGTTTCTTTGCAGCCGCTACTCTCCTGCTTGTCTGACATTAAGACTTGGATGACTCTTAACTTCTTACACCTTAATGAAAGCAAAACTGAAGTCATTGTGTTTGGGCTTCCTAAAGATCCCAACTTCTCTCTTGACTTTTTGGGACCCCTAACCTCCGATTGCACTTCTTCCATTAAGAGTCTTGGTGTTATTTTTGACAATGCTTTTAAACTTGATAAACAAATCAGCTCTGTAGTTAAGGGATCTTTTTATCATTTGCGGATTTTAGCCAAAGTCAAGTCTTACCTTTGCAGGAACGATCTAGAAAGAGTGGTCCATGCTTTTATTACTTCACGGCTAGACTACTGCAATTCCCTCTATGCTGGCCTAGATCGTTCCTGTCTACATCGCCTTCAACTGGTGCAGAACGCTGCCGCTCGCCTGTTGACCGGTTCAAAAAAAAGAGACCACATCACTCCGGTTCTCTGCTCTCTCCACTGGCTCCCAGTTGCCTTTAGGATTGATTTTAAAATCTTATTGCTGGCTTTTAAGGTTTTAAATGGCACTGCACCTTCTTACCTGTCAGAACTCCTTAGAACTTATCGCCCCAGGAGATCTTTGAGGTCAGCCGACCTGATGCTTTTAGATGTTCCCAGGTATAAATTAAAGACAAAGGGAGAGAGGGCGTTTGCTGTGGCTGCACCCAGACTGTGGAACAGTTTACCTCCTCACGTCAGACTCTCCAAAAGCCTAGAAACTTTTAAAACCGCTCTTAAAACTCACCTCTTTTCATTGGCTTTTAGAAAGGTTTAATTTATTTGTTTTATATATTTTTATTTTATTTTTATCAGCGAGGTGTTATTACGAAATTGTGTTCTATTGTATTTTTATCTGTATTTACTGTACAGCACTTTGGTCAGCCTTGGTTGTTTTTAAATGTGCTCTATAAATAAACTTGACTTGACTTGACTTGACTGAAGGATGACAAACTTCCAGATGTCTGAAGTTATTACAGTTTGTTGGGAGCAGTGTGTTTTATAGTGACAGGAGGGTCTGAACAGATATGTGAAAGTTTTGACATATATCTGCTTCTGCTACTTTCTTCTTTATCAGGTGAATTTGTAAAAGATTCCACTAAACAGTCACTTTAACTGATTTTCTCGCAAATAATCAAAGAGTAAGTTCTCCAGATCCAGCTATCATCCATGTATTTCAGACGAAATCTAGTTTTCTGTTTTTGTTCAAATACTTTCTAATAATATAACACACATATATCAGATGTTGCTCCCTTCCGTTGTGAGAAGTCACTGAATGACGGTATATTGACGAGTGACAGTTTCCTAAAAGGAACAAGCACACACCCTAACCCTAACCGTTTTGTCTAAAGACTGATCATTTACCAACATAGTACATTCACATCGACGCAAAGGCACTTCAAATCAATACATGAGATCTGCATACAATTCAGACCAGCTGCAGTCTACATCAGCAGAGCGCCTAGACTTCTATGAGTTTTAATTATTCACAAGTACGCTTCATCGAACAAAACTGGGGCAGGGAGATGAATTACAGGGAGGCAGATTACAACTCTCCGCCCCTCCCATCCCTTGCTAACCATCTGCCAAGCTTCTAACTAAAAATAGGTGTTAGACATGCGTAGAGACGTCAAAAAATGTGCTCGTCTGAATAGAATAGATTTGAAAAGCATGAGAGGTGTTGCCATGGGCATATAAACAGTGTTGGGGAGTAACGGAATACATGTACCGCCGTTACGTATTTAAAATACAAAATATGAGTAACTGTATTCCGTTACAGTTACCGTTTAAAAAGGTGGTATTCAGAATACAGTTACTTTGTTGAAATAAATGGATTACACTGCAGTACTTTCCTGTTTCATATCGTCGCGGGTCAGCACTGTTTGGGTTTTGTTTGACAGCTACGTTCTGTTGTTCCAGGCGGCAGCGTTACGGTTGCCATGGTTACAGGGCGACACGCTCTCTCTCTCTCTCTCTGCGACTGTGTGCTTCCTGGGTGAGAGAGCGCCTTTTCGTTGTTGTTGTTGTTGTTGTGCTAAGCTAACAGGCAGAATGCTACAAGCATAGCTCTAAAGAATGTAGCACCATGGGCAGTGTAGTCCGTGCTGCAGGGAGAATGGACTGCCATACACGTTATGTGTCTGTGAGCGCGAGGAGGGAGAAAAAGGGGAGTGGAAAGGTACGAGTTGTCATCGAGGAAAAACGGGAGCTGGAAACATGTAAATATAATAATAACCACTGCAGCCAAGAAGAGTGCCTGACGAGCCCAGTTGTAAGTAAGCTATTAAGACTCGACTGTACGCTGTGTTCGTGTTTTCCTCCGAAAACAATAAGTTCCGTTGGAGCAGCCTTTCAACGCCTCTCTCTGTCAAGAAAAGTTGACCCACACAACAAAGTAAAGCTAGTTTTCGGCTATGAGCCGACAGGGACCCCGCCGTATTAGTCAGAGGTCCCTTTACTACAGTTCGGAGTCGCGGACCTTCAGTAACAGTAATAAATCACACAGCAATAGTACATTCACGTTGTTGTAAAAAGCATGATAATATATTAAGTAATCCAAAGTATTCAGAATACGTTACTGTCATTGAGTAAAGTAACGGAATACGTTACAGAATACATTTTGGGGCATGTATTCTGTAATCTGTAATGGAATACATTTTAAAAGTAACCTTCCCAACACTGCATATAAATGGGTTATGAGAACAAAAAGTAAAAAAGTATTGTAAACTATAGAAGTGCACCTGTAGATAAACAAAGCTACGAGGTAAACAGCACATTTGCTTTTATTTAATTTATTAAGACAGATGAAGCTCGAAACAGACCAGCAGCCTCAGTCTGAGATAAACTGCACCATTTAATCTCAGATTGTAGAACACCTGGGGGTCACTGTAGCTCTGTTTCATCTCCACCCACCTCCAGCATTCACTCACCAGCCCCATACTGCTGCCTGAGGATGCCTGCGTCTCCTGACAGGGGTGAAGCTGATGACCTGGCCACTGAGGTGGTGGATATGAAGGGAGACAGGAGACCAAGCTGAGACTCTTGAGACACCCGCTGCTTCCCCAGCCCTGGCATTTGACCTCCTGCAAAATTTTTGCGAGGCTCAGAGGTGGCCCTCCAAGATGAGGCACCTCCCAAAGCTGTGATGGTATTCCTCAGTGATCCACGGTTCTGAATGTGTGACACAGCCTCTTCAGCCACCATGCTGTCAGCCAGTGTGACATGCAGTGTAGCATGAACATTAAATTCCTGACTTTCATCAGCCCACAGATCAGAAACACGGCACTCATACACGCCCTCGTCTTCTTTCTTCACCTTGGACAGGCTGAGGCTGTGAGAGATGGCATTGCCCTGAACACGCACAGTCTGAAAGTCAAGCACAGAGATCATGGGAAAAAATGGCAATGCCTCAGTAACATCTGCTTTTATTATGCATTTTATTCATCGACCTGTAGTTCCATGTTTTATGACTAACCACCAAAATGTGACTCTTCATTAGTTGCTCAACACATCAACACAAAAGATTTATAAAGCCTTCATTATCTCTAATAAGGACACATGTTACTAACTCCTATATAACATATTATTTGCTAGTTTAGCATAAACTAAATGTGCACAAGAGGAATCTTTGAGCCTCACTTTTGTGCTGCCGCAGATCAATCTTCATGTGCCAGAAAGAATTTCATGCTCTCTCTAAAGTGTGAATATCATAGAACAAATCCAGGGAATAAAACACTTTCAACGGGACAGTAAAGCGGGTACTTACACTTATTTTTGTGGCTTCTCTTGAAACATCCTAAAAAAAGAGATACTTTTATCAGTTTTGAAAATCTCACTGAATGTCAGCTGCACATTTTGGCAACAACACGAGTTTTCCTTCATTTTGTTTCAGAGAGAGGAAATGGCACAAGCAGAGCTGTTTGTCTCAAAGACACCGCTGATAGCCTCTCTCCTCTCTCTTTGTCCCTTGGGTGTGTTTTCTTCTGCTTTCTTTCCCCCCTGCTACATGTTGTAATGGGCTGAAGGGGAAATGAATTTCCATATGCGCTCATGATGGTGGCTTGAAACACCAGACCTATCAGATAATGTTGACAATCACCAAGTGCCCAAAGTCTGAGTGATGTGTGGATTTTAAAATGGTTCAACAAGTGCTGCTTATGGCTACTGAAATGTGGAGAAATGCTTTAGCAGTATTCCCAAATATAGTCAGTGTTAATGCTTAAAGGATGTTAAAATAAATTGTAGTGCAGATGATGCAGGGTAGAGACAGAGACACACACATATGCGTGAGGGCTATAAGTACCTTGGCTCTGTTAGCCGGAGCAGTGATCTGCAGCTCATCTTCAGACATATCTTTCTTCAGGTACCACCACTGGATCTCCAAAGACATGGGTGCTGAGCTGACAGCTTTAAAGGCGCAGGGCATTTTAACATCATCTCCTTCCCCCACACTCACATCTTTAGGGACTTCAGTAAATGTAGCTTTGGTGTGTAAGGGTAGAAGAGAGAAAAAGGTGAGACGGCAATTTTGCAAGTTTTTAAATGAGTAATGCCCTCCTCTGCAGATTGGTCTTTCATCTGCCCCTATTTAAATCACATCCTTTTCATAGTCTGACACGTTTCTACTGAGGTATCCAAAAATCTCCCCTGGCTTTATTTAAGTGAAAGCATTTTATTTATCTATTCATGTTATTAGAGAAGGATAAGCTGCTTAGTGTCAGCATTAGCAGGGCAAGTGGCGCTTAGCTGAAGGAGCTTTTTAATGCCAATCTATCTCCGATGTTTCCTTCATGTCACTTCACTTACCATTGGCACAAATCATACAGGCTGAGTTGATAAGGAAACAATAAAGGATCCCGTCGAGTCCCGTTTTTTCCATGTCACAGTTAATTCTTATCACGTTCACGAGCGTTGGACGGTCATTTGACCTGGACGCGATGTTACCCGCCTGCTCAGATAACTCCAAATACAGGCACAGAAGAACCCCGATTCAGACGCAGCAGCAGCAGCAGCAACACGCAGGATCCAAAGCTGAGCTCGGGCATAATTAAACTATTATTACAAATAGTGGATCCCTCAGAGAAGAGGCGCCTCCTTCGTTCCCAGCTGACTACCATCTGAGAAAACGAACTTCCTGATCAGGGACTTCCTCTACCTTGGTACAGAAAGAAGAAAGGCTCCATCCTCACTAACGGTCTTGTGCGTGTGTTAAAGGTCGGAAGTACTGCAGCTGAGGCAGCCAGAGACCAACAGCGATCGCTGCTGAAAAGTGCAGAGCTTCGTCGCTGCGCCGCCTCTGTCTGCTGTCACCGACCTGCAGCCCTCCCGCTGCTGTGTACGCTGCAAAGAGACACACACACACACCGCCAGTCTTGTCTTCCCACTGCTTCAGGGCTCCAAATATAAATACCAATTTTCTTTTATGCATTGAACTCACACACTTGCTGAATTAGTGTGAAAGCTGAGCTGAGTCATATTAATTGAACGACACGTTGTTAATGGAAATGAATGAAAATGTAACTTTTCAAAGCCGGTGAATTTAAAAAAATCTATTTATGTAAAATGATAACGAAAAAAATGATTGACTTTTCATGTTCAAAGCTATGATAGTTGTAAATGAACCTATTCAAAAGTAATTTTAAACTTGTGCAAATGATGACATAAAATCTTGCAGCAGCCTCTCTGTGATTTCTCTATCATGATCCAAGGTGAGCATCACGTTTTTGGGTGTATTTTTCCATCCCTGCTCAAGTGGGGGAGACGGATAGTTGTAACACACTGCAATCCAAAATATCTGCATGTCTCTGTTATTAAATAGTAGAGCTATTTTTTATTTTATTTACTAATTGCATGGCATGAGTGAAATTTTACAATTAACCACATAGTCTGGGTACGTTGTAACATAATGTAACACAATGAAATAAGGGTGCTGACAAAACCTTAGTATGTAATCTTTTTTATTCAACACTTAAATGCACGGATAAACATTTGTGTGTGTGGAGGTGTGTGTGACAGAGTGCAGAAATATGGATTTTGAACCTATTCTAACAAAAACAACAACTTTTCACCAACTGAATATTTCATTCATTTTGTTTGGCCTTCATTCAGTCTCGCCTCATTGGCTCAGTGGGCATTGTAACCTACAACTCTTGCACTAAGATTTGAACATAATAATGAAGATGAAAAAAATGTATTTGTGCACCAGCTTCATTAACTGAATTGTATGCGTTTGTGTCAAGTTTTTAATCACCATCAGATGGCTGACCTTGGTGTGGTTTGCAAAGTGCTTCAGAAAGATGAGGAACTCCATCCATCCTATATTTCCATTACCAATACTTCCTACTGGCCCATCTCTGACAAGTGTCTGCATAACGTATGCATGGGAACACAAACATTGGAGGAGTTGTGTTGCCAATGGCATTAACTGCACATACAAGGGTGAACCTCTCTCTGCTGATGTCATTGCCCCGACTTGTTTAGTGCCACATTTGCAATCATTCTGTCTGGGGTTTGCACAGTTGTTATGCCAGTCTCATCAATATTCAATATCAGTGCTAACAACTAACCTGATTGGCTACCTCCCTGGACTTTTTGAGGGACAACAACAACAACAATAATAATAATGTGCAATAAACACTCACTCATTCTTTTATTTATTTATTAAGTCATTCTTTTTTTGCTCATACCTTTCTTGCACTTTAAGTTACTGTGTTGTGTTGTTACTGTGTTGTGTTGTTACTGTGTTGTGCTCAGTTGTGTTTAGTTGTGCATAGTGCCAACATGGAACAGTTTCCACTTTCGTTGTACTATTGTAGTAGATATGACTGTGCAATGACAATAAAGAGTTATCTTATCTTAAATTACATTAAAACATACCAAAGTAAAGCAATCTCTCTCCTTTCGTCTCAGACATCACTGCCATAAAGCTTCTCTTCTGCCACTTAATATGTGCATCCAGCCGCTACATTACTGCCATCTTGTTGCCGCAGTCGGCTATTGCTGCCAAAAGCTTTTTGTTTTTTTTGTTTTTCTTTGGGAGCAACATCTGATATATGTGTGTTATTTTTCTTTTGAAAGCTATTTCAATGTCATTGCAATGGTGTTATGTCTCTGTCTCTGAGGGCGTGTCCATCATGTAACAATGACTGGAGCTGGCCAGCAACTTTTTTCTGATAAAGTTAGGGTTCTTGCACATGCACGCTGTCTTTGACAGGAAACTAAGGGGAAACCAGTGTGAGGCAAACAGGAGCTGGTCGTTTTTTGTTACTGCTCTGAGATCAGTTACAATTTGCACTTCCTATGGAAACACAGCTAGCATTAGCAAATAAATGAGCTCCAGTGATTTAGCATCCTAACAAATGAGCTTCCTCTTGCCTACCACTTTGGCCAACATGTGTGATGTATAGAAGATTGATTATTTGATCAATTTGATATAATTGATCATTTTAATATAATTTTTGAAAACTCAAGATGTAGACCTGTGTTTCTGAGGTCATGAACAACTTCTATTTCCAGTAGTATATGGCTAGTCAACGCAAATGTGATTTATAAAATATGATGATGGACATTAAACATTGTAAATGTCCATTGTAAATGAGCTCAGTCTTAAACACATGCAAGAGTAATTTTAATTAATACTGATCGGGGGCGTGGGGGGGCGGACTGGCCCTTTCAGCCCCTCTGCCACATGTCTTACTCTCTCTCTCTCTCTCCCTCCATCTTCCTGTCACTCTTCACTGCTCTGTCCAATACAGCCCCCCAAAAAAGGCCAACAAATATTTTAATAATGGTGGGGAACATTTTTCTGCAGAATAATCATTTTAGGTAAGTGGGTGACTGTAGCTCAGGAGGTAAAGCAGGTAATTTACTGCTCGGAAGGTTAGTGGTTCTATCAGGGCTGGACTGGGACAAAAAAATCGGCCCGGGCATTTTGACTACAGACCGGCCCACCAGGTATTATAGGAAAAGCCGTAAAGCCTGTGAATGAAAACGAACCCTGTTGTGACAGTGATGTACACTGTCTTGTTGGTATATATGTATCAATCTAATAAACTTAAACCTACACCATCACTTACATCATCAGACATTTTTAAATGAGAATAAGAAAGTGCACTACCTGCGACTACCGCTGGTTTCCTCTTTCCAGCGCAAAGAGGGCACTAAACAAACACGAGAGACGGGACAGAAAAGCCGATCAGCTGATCATTGATCAGTTTCATGATTGAAGTAGCAACAGGAGAGGGAGGGGGAGAGAATGAGAGAAGAAGAGGCAGCTGTGCAGTGTAAAGACACAGAATAACTCCAGCTTTGTGATTGGTTTTCATTCTAGCTGAAGTACAGGACAAATCGTGTTTCTTTTCACCTCAATATTCTTTTCACCTCAATATTGAAGTTCAACCTCCTCGGCTGTAATTGGTCCAGCCCAGAGTTGATCATGACCAATTGGCCAATCCACCACCTTTCATTGTTTATACCACAGGTGTCGAACTCCAGGCCTCGAGGTTTTAGATGTGTCCTTGATCCAACACAGCTGATTTAAATGGCTAAATGACCTCCTCAACATGTCTTGAAGTTCTCCAGAAGCCGTCATTCAGGTATGTTGACCCACGGTGATATCTAAAACCTGCAGGACACCGGCCCTCGAGGCCTGGAGTTCGACACCCCTGGTTTATACCATTACAACAGAAAAAAACAAAAAAAAACATCGACCCATAAAAATGGAAAATTGCCATTGGGCACCGGGCAAATGGCCGGTATGCCTGACGGCCTGTCCAGCTGTGGGTTCCATCCGTGTATCTTCCAGTCTGCATGCCAATTAATCCTTGGGCAAGATACTAACCCCAGGTTGCTCTCCAATGCATCCATTAGCGTTTTATTGTTAACTAGAAAGCACTGAAAAGCATAGAAGAAAGGGAATGCGGTGTTGTATACAGCGCTCTGAGTACTCTGGAGAGTAGAAAGGGGCTATTCAAGAATCAGTCCATTTGCCATCTATAAGGTTCCAATAATACAGTTTTATGTATCATCATCATTATCAAGCCTGTAGACTCCTGGTGGACATAGAGCTGCAACAACACCACGCCAACGGACTCTGTTCTGAGCCGTTTTCTTCAGCTGGGTCCACGTCATTCTGGCGGCCTTTACTTCACTCTCGAGAGATCTTCTCCACGTCTGTTTGGGTCTCCCCACTTTCCGTTTTCCTTGTGGGTTCCAGTCCAGTGCTTGCCATTGTCGAATGGTTTTTGATGTCTTGACCGACCGGGTTCTGTCTGGTTCTCTTCCACAGGTCTGTGTTCGAGATCTTCTCAGGCCATCTGATGTTGAGGATGTGTCGCAAGCACTTGTTGATGAAGCTCTGTATCTTGCTGGTAATGGTGTTGGTCACCTGCCACCAGAGATGGGGAGTAACGCGTAATCCGATTACTTTTTTCAAGTAACGAGTAAAGTAAGGGATTACTATTGCAAAAAAGGTAATTAGATTACTGTTACTTTCCCCGTAAGCACGCTGCGTTACTGCGTTACTAAAACCATGATTTTTTTGCGAGAGTGTCTCATGTCAATGACGTAAGCGAGTGCGACTTTCGTGGCAACAGCTGTGTGCAGATCAAAAACAGATAATATAACGAGTGCCGGAGAGAGTATGACCGTGCAGCGTTTAAAGCATGGAAGTACTGACCTTATGTGCAGGTGTGACCGTGGCGGCACACCTGCACCGGGGCAAACCTCCGCCCCCCCCACTCCTGCTATACAGGTGAAAATAGAGCAACAGGACTGCTGAGTCTTTTATTTTATTTTGACCAACACTCCCTGCCACATCTCGGACCCATACAGGAGGACTGCTTTCAAATTGGTGTTGAAGATGCAGATCTTGCTGCGCTGAGATAAGGCTTTGGAGTTACAGATGGGTCGCAGGATGTTGAATGCAAGCCTTTCTTTGTTGATCTGGCTCCTAATGTCTTCATCTGTGCCACCATTGCTGTTGATTAATCTTCCTAGGGTAGACGAAGCAGTCGGTTTCCACTAAGTCTTCTCCCTGTAGCTGCAGTGGATCTTTTTGTCAGTTGTTCAGCTGCATCACCTCTGTTTTTCTGATGTTGATCTTCAGGTCAGGTAAGCTTGGACTGTGCATGTTGCTGCTTATGGGACAGAAGGCTAACGTCCTCTGCAAAATCCAGGTCCTCCAGCTGTTTGGTGAAGGTCCACTGGAATGCAGTATTGCTGCCCTCTGTGGTTCCTCTCATGCTCCAGTCCATGACAATCAGGAATAATGTCGGTGACAACATCCAGCCTTGCCTCCCTCCGGTTTTCACTGCGAAGGGGTTGGTCAGTTTTCCCTTGTGGATGATCTGGCAGGACGAGTCTTCGTATAGCTGTTGGATGATGTTGATGTGGAATTCCATGGTGCTGCATCAGTTTCCAAATGGTCTCCCTGTCGACACTGTCGAAGGCTTTTTCAAAGTCAACGAAGATTGTGTACAAGGGAGACGGCCATTCGATAGACTGCTTGATGATGATGCGCAGAGTGGCGCAGAGTGGCGATGCGCCGCCACCTTGTAAACAAGATGGCGGCGCGGCAATAGCACGCAGCGGACGCTCTGGGGCCAAAGTGGTGCTGCATTGTTTAAGTTTTTTGTGTGTTTTTTTGTGTGCAGCGTGTTTATTTTGCACTATGTATGGATATCGTCGCAACTGGTGTCGGTGTCCGTGCATACAACAGCCAGACACTTTTCAACCTAAATAACCCGGTTGACAACATCCAGGATGGGCTGCGGGAAACACTGCGTGAACTCGGCTTGCTCCGCGAACCAGGCCTCGAAGCCTCGGCGTTGCCTGATGCCGGCGGCCGGAGGAGGGGACATCGGAAGCGGTGCGCAAGGAAGCGGAAGCGCGGCAAGCGGGCGGGAGTCTGTGCTAGGCTAAAAACAAACCCTAGCCGGCCGGCTCTACCATCCATCATCTTATCCAACGTCTGCTCCCTGGATAATAAACTGGATTATATCCGACTCCAGCAGGCTACACAGCGTGAGGTTAGAGACTGCTGTGTCTTTGTTTTCACAGAAACATGGCTCAGCGACAGAGTACCGGACACCGCTATTCAGCTAAACGGGCTGGCCTCGTTTCGCACCGACAGAAATGCAGCTCTGTGCGGTAAGACTCGCGGTGGCGGCTTGTGTGTTTACATCAACGCAAAACGGTGCAAGAACTCTGTGCTAGTTTCTAGTTATTGCTCATCGCTGGTGGAGTTTGTGACTGTTAGATGCAGACCTTTTTATTTACTACGGGAATTCACCACTGTTTTCATTATCGGAGTGTACATTCCACCTAGCGCTAACGCTAAGGAAGCGCTATGGGAACTGTATACAAAGATCAGTGAACTGCAAAATACACACCCGGATGGACTGTTTATTGTTGCTGGAGATTTCAACCATGCAAATCTCAAGTCAGTGCTTCCTAGATTCCATCAGTATGTGGACTTTGCAACGAGAGGGGAAAACACGCTGGATCTTGTTTACACAAACATCCCCGGCGCATATCGGGCAGAGCCCCGCCCCCACCTCGGCTACTCAGACCACATCTCTGTTATGCTAATTCCAGCATACAGACCACTCGTCAGGCGATCAAAACCGGTTCTGAAGCAGGTGAAAACCTGGCCAGCAGGAGCCATCTCTGCTCTTCAGGACTGTTTTGAGAGCACTGACTGGAACATGTTTAGGGAGGCTGCAACTTACAGCGACTTCACTGACTTGGAGGAGTACACGTCATCAGTGTCCAGCTACATCAACAAGTGCACCGATGACGTCACTGTCTCCAAGACCATCATCTCACGACCCAACCAGAAACCGTGGATTACTGCGGAAGTGCGTGCACTTCTGAAGACCCGAGACTCTGCCCTCAAAGCAGGAGATAAGGTGGCGCTTAGAAGAGCTAGGGCCGAACTTTCTCGGGCCATCAGAGAGGCGAAGCGCGCACACACCCAGAGAATCCACAACCACTTCAAGGACAGCGGCGACACACGGCGCATGTGGCAGGGCTTACAAGCCATCACTAACTACAGGATGACATCACCTGCCTGTGACAGTGACGGCTCCCTCCCAGATGCGCTGAACAACTTCTACGCTTGGTTCGACAGGCAGAACAACGTGGCGGCGAGGAAGACCACCCGTCCTCCGAACGACCAGGTCCTGTGTCTCACTACAGCTGAGGTGAGGAAAACTCTACGCAGAGTCAACCCACGTAAAGCTGCTGGACCAGACAACATCCCAGGCAGAGTGCTCAGAGAATGTGCTGAACAGCTGGCAGATGTTCTCACCAACATCTTCAACATCTCTCTGAGCAGTGCCGTCGTTCCCACGTGCTTCAAGGCCACCACCATCGTCCCCGTGCCCAAGAAGTCTTCGTTGTCCTGTCTCAACGACTACTGTCCTGTTGCACTTACACCCACCATCACGAAGCGCTTTGAGCGGCTCGTCATGAGACACATCAAGACCCTGCTGCCCCCCTCACTGGACCCACTGCAATTTGCGTACCGCCATAACCGCTCAACGGACGACGCCATCTCCACTGCACTCCATCTTGCCCTCACACACTTGGACAAGAAGGACTCACACATTCAAATGCTGTACATAGATTTCAGCTCAGCATTTAACACGATCATCCCCCAACAACTGATCGGAAAGCTGAGCCTGTTAGGCCTGAACACCTCCCTCTGCAACTGGATCCTGGACTTTCTGACCGGAAGGCCTCAGTCAGTACGGATCGGGAACTACACCTCCAGCACCACCACACTGAGCACTGGGGCCCCACAAGGCTGTGTGCTCAGTCCTCTGCTGTTCACACTGCTGACTCATGACTGTGTAGCAACACACAGTTCAAATCACATCATTAAATTCGCTGATGACACGACCGTGGTGGGTCTCATTAGCAAGAACGACGAGTCAGCGTACAGAGAGGAAGTGAAGACGCTAACGGGCTGGTGTAAAGACAACAACCTGTCTCTGAAGGTTGACAAGACAAAAGAGATGGTTGTTGACTTTAGGAGGACACGAGGCGACCACTCACCGCTGAGCATCAACGGCTCCTCTGTGGAGATCGTCAGCAGCACCAAATTCCTGGGCGTCCACCTGGAGAAGGACCTCGGCTGGTCCCTCAACACCAGCTCCCTGCACAAGAAAGCCCAACAGCGTCTCTTCTTTCTGAGAAGACTGAGAAAGGCCCGGCTTCCACCACCGATCCTGACCACCTTCTATAGAGGAACTATCGAGAGCATCCTGAGCGGCTGCATCACTGTCTGGTTTGGGAACTGTGCCATATCGGACCGCAAGACCCTACAGCGGATAGTGGGAACAGCAGAGAAGATCATCGGGGTCTCTCTCCCCTCTGTTGAGGACATCTACACCACACGCTGCATTCGCAAAGCCACCAGCATTGTGGCTGATCGGACACACCCCTCTCACACACTCTTTACACTCCTGCCATCTGGAAAAAGGTACCGAAGCATTCGGGCACACACATCCAGACTGTGCAACACAGTTTCCACAAGCCACCCGTCTCCTCAGCAAAAAGGGACTGACTGATAAACACACACACACACACACACACACACACACACACACACACACAAACATTATCACTCAGCTTAACTCAACTACCTCAAAACATTGAGACTGGACTGATTAATCAACACAAGCGCAAACACACTGACCTACACCATCAATATCGTACACACCAACCTGTAAATGCTCTTTTGCACAATATTATTACTGGACTTTTTGCACTAACTTCTTCACTTCCTAATTTTTGCTGCTACACTAAGGAATGTTTACTGTTCCTCCACTACCTCAACTCATCATCACAAAACCTTATTATTATGTTACGTTGTGTTTTTTTGTCACACTGTCACTTTGTTGCTCTTGTTTGCACATTTGCATGTGCACTTTGTTGTCTGCTGTCTGTTAACCAAAAAAAAAGGCTTCCTTAGATAGTTAGACAGTTAGTTTTTGTTCATTTATGTTGTAATTTATGTTAGGTCAGTCTGTCTTGTCTCTGCTAGCCAGCTAACTAAGATAAGAGATAAGATAAGATAGAAGCTTATTAATCCCTCGGGTGGGTTCCTCTGGGAAATTCGGTTTCCAAAAGCACAGCACCGACAGAAGTTTCAGTTACAGAATGTTATATATATATATATATATAATTTTTTAACACCCAGCACGCCCCTGCGGGCGGTTTATCCTTCAAGCTCGGGTCCTCTACCAGAGGCCTGGGAGCTTGAGGGTCCTGCGCAGTATCTTAGCTGTTCCCAGGACTGCGCTCTTCTGGACAGAGATCTCCGATGTTGTTCCCGGGATCTGCTGGAGCCACTCGCCTAGCTTGGGAGTCACCGCACCTAGTGCTCCGATTACCACGGGGACCACCGTTACCTTCACCCTCCACATCCTCTCGAGCTCTTCTCTGAGCCCTTGGTATTTCTCCAGCTTCTCGTGTTCCTTCTTCCTGATATTGCTGTCATTCGGAACCGCTACATCGATCACTACGGCCGTCTTCTTCTGTTTGTCTACCACCACTATGTCCGGTTGGTTAGCCACCACCATTTTGTCCGTCTGTATCTGGAAGTCCCACAGGATCTTAGCTCGGTCATTCTCCACCACCCTTGGGGGCATCTCCCATTTTGACCTCGGGACTTCCAGGTTATACTCGGCACAGATGTTCCTGTACACTATGCCGGCCACTTGGTTATGGCGTTCCATGTATGCCTTGCCTGCTAGCATCTTGCACCCTGCTGTTATGTGCTGGATTGTCTCTGGGGCATCTTTACACAGCCTGCACCTGGGGTCTTGCCTGGTGTGATAGACCCCAGCCTCTATGGATCTTGTACTCAGAGCTTGTTCTTGTGCTGCCATGATTAGTGCCTCTGTGCTGTCTTTCAGTCCAGCTTTGTCCAGCCACTGGTAGGATTTCTGGATATCAGCCACCTCCTCTATCTGCCGGTGGTACATACCGTGCAGGGGCCTGTCCTTCCATGATGGTTCCTCGTCTCCCTCCTCTTTCTTGGGTTTCTGCTGCCTGAGGTATTCACTGAGCACTCGGTCAGTTGGGGCCATCTTCCCAATGTATTCTTGGATGTTCCTTGTCTCATCCTGGACTGTGGTGCTGACACTCACCAGTCCCCGGCCCCCTTCCTTCCGCTTAGCGTACAGCCTCAGGGTGCTGGACTTGGGGTGAAACCCTCCATGCATGGTCAGGAGCTTTCTTGTCTTTATGTCAGTGGCTTCTATCTCCTCCTTTGGCCAGCTTATTACCCCAGCAGGGTACCTGATCACGGGCAGGGCGTATGTGTTGATGGCCCGGATCTTGTTCTTACCATTCAGCTGACTCCTCAGGACTTGCCTGACCCTCTGCAGGTACTTGGTGGTTGCAGCCTTTCTAGCGGCCTCTTCATGGTTCCCATTTGCCTGCGGGATCCCCAGGTACTTGTAACTGTCCTCTATGTCTGCAATGTTGCCTTCTGGTAGTTCAATCCCCTCAGTTCTGACTACCTTCCCTCTCTTTGTTACCATCCGACTACACTTCTCCAGTCCGAACGACATTCCAATGTCATTGCTGTATAGCCTGGTAGTGTGGATCAGTGAATCGATGTCTCGTTCACTCTTGGCATACAGCTTGATGTCATCCATGTACAGGAGGTGGCTGACAACTGCTCCGTTCCGTAGTCGGTATCCGTAGCCAGTCTTGTTAATGATCTCACTGAGGGGGTTCAGGCCTATGCAGAACAGCAGTGGGGACAGAGCATCTCCTTGGTAGATCCCGCACTTGATGGTAACTTGTGCTATGGGCTTGGAGTTGGCCTCTAGTGTTGTACGCCACATCCCCATTGAGTTCCTGATGAAGGCTCTTAGGGTCCCATTGATCTTGTACAATTCTAGGCATTCCAGTATCCAGCTGTGGGGCATTGAGTCATAGGCCTTCTTGTAATCAATCCAGGCAGTGCACAGGTTGGTCAGTCTGGTCTTGCAGTCTCGGCTGATTGTTCTGTCTACCAGTAGCTGGTGTTTTGCACCTCTGGTATTCTTGCCAATTCCTTTCTGTGTCCCGCTCATGTATTGACCCATGTGCCTGTTCATCTTAGCCGATATGATGCCTGACAGGAGCTTCCATGTAGTACTGAGGCAGGTTATTGGTCGGTAGTTGGAGGGGACCGGTCCCTTCTTGGGGTCCTTGGGGATCAGGACCGTCCGGCCTTCAGTTAGCCATTCTGGGTGTCTTTCGTTAACTAGCAGCTGGTTCATTTGTGCTGCCAGACGCTCGTGGAGTGCAGTCAGCTTCTTCAGCCAGTAGGCGTGAACCATGTCGGGCCCTGGTGCTGTCCAACTCTTCATACTGGAGACCCTTTCTTGGATATCTGCCACTGTGATGGTTACTGGACCCTGTTCAGGGAGGTCGCTGTGGTCTGCCCTCAGATCCTCTAGCCACTGAGCATTGCCGTTATGGGTTGCATCCTTCTCCCATATGCTCTTCCAGTATTGCTCCGTCTCCAGCCTTGGTGGTGCTGTTCTCTTATTGTTCCCTTGCCACTGAGAGTACACCTTTGCTGGTTCTGTGGAGAACAGCTGGTTTATTCTCCTGCCTTCTATCTCTCTGGTGTACCTCCTCAAGCGGCTGGCCAAGGCTGTGAGTCTTTGCTTGGCAGTTTCCAAGGCCTCAGGTATGGACAGCTTGCTGTATTTCTTAGGCACCTTATTTGTCGCACCTTTCTGCAACTCCGTTAGTTGGCTAACCTCCCTCCGTGCTACTTTGATCTTGCCCTCTAGCCTCCTTCTCCATGGAGGGTACTGCCCCTTGTGGCTGTTCAACTTGTAGCCAAGCATCTCACTGATCACTGCTGCCGTATTGTAGATCAGCTTGTTAGTGTCGGTAATCGTGGTTGTAGGTATTGCCCGTAGTGCTGCATTAACATCATCTAGCAGACCTTCTGAGGGTACTTCACGTAATCTTGGTAACCGGCTACGGGGGATCCAGGTTTCAAGCTTGGCCATGATCCTATTTTTCAGGTCAGTTCCTCTCGCACTCAACGATCCTTCTCCTATCGCACTTGGGGCTATGTACCCAATCTCGGGTGGGGGTGATGATATCTCCCCCCTGACCTGGCGTCCTGACTCCTCCTTGCCGTAGCATTTGTGTTGTACCTCGTCAATCTCTAGCTGTGAGAGCAGTCCCTTCTTTCGAATGTTGGAACACTGAGCTACTAGTTGTTTCGCCGTCATTGTGGATGTTGGGTATCGAAGAATCCATAGGTCCCTCATCCTATTCATGTAGCCCCTTCCGCCGGGGTTACTTGCGTAGTAGCATTCCAACAACGCCCTGTTTTCGTCCCTTGCCCACCGATGCCTTCTTGTTCCAGTAGCCCACTTTTCGTCAGGGTGCCCTGGTTCCTCAACACCTGACGCGGACCTTGTTGATCCGGGCGACGTCCGAGCCGGCATGCCTTCATATTTATCTGTCTCGCTCATGTCTGCGGTAGGCTTGCTTAGCATAGGGGGTCTAGCCTTAGGACCCTTACTGGATACAGACGCCCCAGGCAGGAATCGAACTTGCGATCCTCTGTTCCAAAGGCGTGTAGTTTAACCACTACGCTATCCAGCTGCTCTATATATATATATATATATATATATATATATATATATATATATATATATATATATATATATATATATATATATATATATATATATATATATATATACACACACACACACACACGTATATAAATACACACACATATATAATCAAAATATACGAAGGGGATAAATAGAATAAATAGGAATAAAAATAAAAATACAAGTGAATTGCACATTTCAAGTATTGAGGTCTATTGCACCATTGACGATTTACAAAGGTATTGCACAGTGAGGTGAAGAGGCACTACAGCTTAGTTGTTCCCCCCTCCTTTGTCCTCCTGTTTCCCCTCCCTCTCCCCTCCAGAGAGGAGTTAAACAGTCTGATGGCGTGTGGGACAAAGGAGTTTTTAAGTCTGTTAGTTCTTGTCTTTGGGAGAAGCAACCTGTCACTGAACAGACTCTTCTGGTTGTTAATGGCCGTGTGCAGAGGATGCCCAGCATTGTCCATAATGTCCAGCAGCTTCTTTAGTGTCCTTTTCTCTGCCACTGTCACCAGTGTCCAGCTTCATGCCGACCACAGAGCTAGCCTTCCTGATCAGTTTCTCCAGCCTGCATGAGTCCTTCTTTGCTGTGCTGCTCCCCCAGCACACCACAGCATAGAAAAGTACTCCAGCAACCACCGACTGGTAAAACATCCTCAGGAGCTTCCTGCAGATGTTGAAAGACCTCAGCCTCCTGAGGAAGTACAGTCGGCTTTGGCCTTTGTTATACAGGTGCTCTGTGTTGCATGACCATTAAGTTGCATAACCATTAACTAGGCCTCTTAGTTAGCTAGTTTAGTGTTTTCTGTTAATTTATGTTGTAAATTTATGTTGCATGTAGCACCTTGGTCCTGGAGGAACGTTGTTTCGCTTCACTGTGTACTAACTGTATATGGTTGAAGTGACAATAAAGCCAACTTGACTTGACTTGACTTGATGTGCTCTGTACATGATCTGTCTTGTCTTAATCCTGCCTGCTCTGATCTCAGTCTCTTGTCCAATGCCTCCTTCATTCTCTCCAAGATGATTCTGGTCAACACCTTGCTGAGGATGGACAGCAGCATAATTCCTCGCCAGTTGCCGCACTGAGATAAATCGCCTTTCTTGGGGAGCTTCACCAGGTACCCAAGCTTCCAGTCAGCAGGCACTTGCTCCTGTTCCCATATTATCACTAGGATAGGTTGCAGCATCTCCACTGCTGCTGCCACGTCTGCCTTGACAGCTTCTGGAAGCCCTGGTACCTTTCCATTTTTCAAGGACTTGATGGCTTTGGTGATCTCTGCCTTGATTGGTGGACTGCTGTTGATACAGAGGTGCTCTTCTGCTGGTGGTATGTCGGGGACTGTTTGCGGTGTTAGTCGATTCAGGATCTCTTTGAGAGTAAATGGAGTAAACGGCTGTTTTTCCAAACAGCTGAACTCTTCTACTGGTTCACCACAGGGTTGCTGTCTCTCTCCTCTACTGTATATTTTGTCACTAATGACTGTCGCAGTACACAGGCTAATAGGCATTTCATTAAATACGCAGATGACACAGTCATTGAAAGCCTCCTTCATGGTGAAGAGGATTCCCATGGGCCTGTTGTGGATGAGTTTGTTTCGTGGTGTGATCAGTCCTTCTTAAAGATCAACACACTGAAAACCAAGGACATGGTTATTGACTTCAGGAAGACATCCCCCCATCCTGCACTAACAGTGGTGAATGGTGCAGCCATTGAACTGGTGGACAGTTATAAGTATTTGGGGGTTGTTCTTGATAAGACTCTGTCCTTTGAGTCACAACTTGCTGCTACAGTGAAAAAGGTTCAACAAAGACCTTTTAAGGAGGTTGAGAGGTTTTAATGTTTCATCTGTAATGATGACTCTTCTTTTTATAAAAAAGTTTTATTGGATCTGTTTTAACCTTCTGTATCATTGCTTGGTATGGTAATATTTATTTGAATAATAAGACCAGACTTAGCAACCTGGTTAAAGTGGCTGGTCAGATTTCAGGGAGGTCTCAGGTCCAGCTTGTGGACTTCTATGACAGGCAGGTGCTGAGGAAGGCAACCTCTGTCATGTTGTGTTCTTTAATGATTTTCAACTGCTTCCATCAGGTTGTCGGTATAAAGTGCCTGCAGTGAATACAAAGAGACATAGATTGTCTTTTGTACCTAGTGCTATTATCATGGTTAATAACTCTAAACCATAAGGGTTGTTGCCATTACACACTGCACTTTTTTGATGATAAATTTAGGTTGTTTCCTCAGGGCTTATGGACATACTGCAAATTTCCCACTGGGGACAATAAAGTTACCATTACACATTGAACACTGAACCCATCTTCTTCTTTGTTTCTTGTCACTTGTGATTGTTTTCCCATTCTTGTCCTTGACTGGCTTACTTGAGTTGAAACTTTTTCCTGACAAGGTCTGGGTGATCTCATACACTCACCTCATGTTGTTCTGCTTGGCTGCTGTTTCTGCCTCTTTTGTCATACTGTGCACAAATTGTCTTTTGTCCCGTCTGGCGCTCTTCTTCACTTCTCGGTTCACTTGACATCTGTTAATTTTTTGCTTCACCTCCTTTCTCTTCTCTATCTTCTCCCATGTGTCTTTTGTCATCCCATCTTTCTGCTCCCTCTTCTTCTTCCCCAGGACTTTGGTGTAAACGGCCTTCCAGGTCTTCTGTATTTCTGTCCAGGGCTTCTCTAATGTCTTTTCGACCAGATCCCCCAGCACCTCAAATCTGTTCCTGACTTCACAGTTGAACTCTTTTGCTTGCTTGCTGTCTTTCAAAAACTGTATGTTGAACTTGTGATGTGGTCTTCCTGAAGAGTCGCAGAAGAATCTCAACTTGGTCTTCAGTGTTGCCACTAGCAACTGTCCCAACTCTCCATAATACAGTTTTATGTATACTGAGGTGTTTTCATAGTGTTGCAATAATAACGAAAGAGGATGTATGTTATATCACAAGACACGGTGGTAAGAAGACTGATCAATTTGTTTAACTAACTCGTTTACGCAAGGCATTTTGTAGAGGGCATAGGAGGCGTGGTATTTTTCTTGAAACAACAACTGTGATCTCCACATTTCAACCTCTTTTCTCGAAATGATCAATAATATATTTCCCTTAATGTAGCCCCAAGCCCTTTCGTGGGGAAGTGAGACGTAGAGAGAGTGGTGGAGAAACGGCCACGCCTGTGATCTGACGTGACGCTAACTGAGTGCAGACCGTCAGCCCGTTCTTGTGGGTCACATGACAGGCCAGCCTTCCCGACTGAGCTGAAACACGTCCCATAACCATGGTAAGCACTTTACCGAATACCGACTTTAGTGCAACGTTGTGCATTCCGACATTTGCCTGTGTGAAGTTTTGACCGCTGGAAAAACTCATTTTGACTGTGTAACGTGATTTGATCTAAAGTCAGCTGCGTGAATGGTCCTTTGGCCTAGCTCGGCGTTTGACAGCAGCTAGCTAAGCTAACTAGCAGCCGACTGAAGCTATCGAGCAACTAGATGCAACATTTGTTTGTCTTTGAAACACTCATCGTGCTCCTATATACAGTATGATATTTGCAAACAAAGGCTGCGGTACACATCAACATTTCTGACGCAAATTAAATAAGACTGTACAGTTAGGTTTTTGTTAGCGTCGTCTTTCGCTTTGCTGTGTCATATTTTAATGTAAGCATCTAAATGTTGCCTCCGACTTAGAGTAACCGAACACGGAGCATACAGACGGAAGCATGTCGTGTGAGATTGTGCAGGCGAGCTCAAACACCTGTAGCAGCTTCGTTTGGTCTGATGGACATTCAGTCGTTTCTGTAAAACTTTTTTCTTCAATTCACGGACGATCCTGCCATCAAGCCTCATTAGTAGATACAGCCGTCGTGACTTCAAACATGCAAACAAATCTGACTCGATGTGTTTTGGATTTAGACATGGAAACAACAACTCGGGAGTCTGCTGAACTCAGTGGCGTGCACAGACATTTTGGGGGGCAAGTGCTCCAGGGGGAAAAAAGGGCACTTTTTGCATATGTGGAAAACCTTTTCTTTGTATAATAAAAAAATCGCACAGGTTAAATGCAATTTGACTTTTATTTTCTCCTTTCTCAGCCTCTCTTTCCTAGGCATTATGCTTGCTGAAATTGGTAAATAAATAGACCAAAATGTATGAGAACGAATAAGACTGACTGTGGTCATTACAAGAACAGGGCAGAATGGTCGTTTTCACAGGCAATTGGGAACTGCCCATTTTTCCTTTAGCAAATTAATGTGTTAATGTTGCCAATATGTTACACCAAAAAAAATTAACATGTCTAACCAGTGCTTCTCAAAACTTTTAACACCCCCAACACCGTACCCTTCAAACTACCAATAACAACGTCACTGTTCTGTCACAATCAGGTCACAACACAGTGCGTAAATGTCTGCGAGCATCGCTGAGTCAGTAACAACCAGTTAGGCTAAAGACTGCATCTTTAGACAGTTGGACGGTGTTCTAACTTTCTCACAGGAGACACCTACTAAAGACAGTCAAAGACATTAATTTCAATCTTACCAAAGTAGGACAGTAGTTGACGTTAGTTATGGAAAGGCTAATCCACAAAAACGGAGAAACGTCCATAATTCTATTATTCATAATCATGTCAAGGTTTTAGGTTTTTCTGCAGTTCCATCTCTAAAAAGTGTGATGTCTTCCCGTCACTGACTTCAGTTTGAAAACTTTGTATTTATTCACAGATTTCCGTGAGATCATCCTAAAATTTATAACGAAAAATGGGCTCAAAAGAGCCCTCTGCCTAACGGCATGTAGCCTTAGCCTATAGCATAACGTGATATTTTCAATAGTGTATGCAAAAAGGTCGGAATTGATGGAGAGTGGGGTTGCCTAAATGGTTTAGGTTACATTTTAAATGTGTCGTTTTTTTGTTTATACATATGGATGGATGGAGGGGTAAGCTGGCAAAGTTTGTCATGTGCAGTTTCTGACAGGCTACTTCACAACAAAACAATTGCAGGTTGGTCTTAGAGGGCAAACAGAATAATTTCACTCGATTCATGGGTTACCTGACTGGTTGGGAAGGGAAAGAGCTGCCGTGTTGTCCGCCGTGGCTCCCAGTCGCTATAGTCAGCCTACTATGCCTACTCCAAGTAGTCCTGTGTCATGCCGCTGCTACACGCCTCACAACAAATGAACTGCAAGCGTGTTCACGTGACACGGTGACAGTGAAAAAGCGACAGGGTTCGGGTGTCTTTGAAGAAGGGGCACAAATCAAGCCATTATTTTCACACCTTTTTAAATCGCGCAGCTTTAAAAAAAAAAAAAAAAATCACGTCTTTCAAAAGGGCACTTTTTTGGACTGAGGGCAAAAGGGCAAGTGCTTCAGCACCACCTCGTCTCTATCTGTGCACGCCAGTGGCTGAACTCCTCAGACTGCTCCGTTTTTTCCTTTCTCTTTTCTGGCGTTATAGACCATCAGACAAGTCAAACTTGAGTTCTTGCTTTTTATGCTGTGTTGCATGAAGAAAATCCTGCTAGATCAATCAAGGAGTGCTATAACTTGTATTTCCATCCTCTGTTGCAGCCAGCAACACAGCAGTCACCCCAGGATGAACAGGAGAAGCTTCTGGATGAAGCTGTGCAAGCTGTCAAGGTCCAGTCGTTCCAGATGAAGCGATGCCTGGTAGGAGCATTTCAGTTTATAGGACTATCATCTTGATTGTGATGTGCTTTTTAAACCACTGGTTCTTCCTAAGGATACTCCTGGACTTTTATGGTCTTTTTGATTAAAAGGAATACTACAATAATATGGATAATCAATAGAGATGGCTAATATAACCTCAAAATTCTGTCATGATATTTAAAGAGACTGTGAAGTAATCATATTTCTTACACTATGGGGAAAAAGGATGAACTAAATTTTATTGATGTAAGTAAATGAGGGGCATTTTCCATCAGTTAATCCCCTTTTCCTTTTCATAATGATGTCTCAAAGATGAATTCAAGGTCCGTTCAGGCTGTTCAGCGTGTTATACATGAAGTGTTTCTTGAATCACGCATGTGTTTTGGATGTGATATGTAATATATTTGTGGCCTGCAGGACAAAAACAAGTTGATGGACGCCCTGAAGCATGCCTCCAACATGTTGGGTGAACTAAGGACCTCCATGCTTTCTCCAAAGAGCTACTACGAGCTCTGTATCCTTTACATGTGCTGATTAGACATTTATGTCTCATCTAAACAGGCTGACTGTATAACAGATGCTACTAGCCAGTCGTTACATGTCACAGTTTATAACTTTATGATGTTTGAGGTGGGGTTGTCATATTGTCATTCATTTGCCTTCATGTTAATGTTAATCATATTTGAAGGCAAATGAAGCAGCAAGCAGGCGGGAGATATTCACTTGAAAAGGACAAGGAGAATAAGCGCTGCCTAGTATTTTACTGCATGGTCACATTGATTTGGGGAGAAAACTTCAGACACTGGGCCAGAAGTTGAAACAGCGTGGACAGTATGCTTGCATTACAACAATATCTTGTTTAATAAATGAGAGCTGAATGAAGGCAGTGCAAACTGATGTTTGAAAGTGCAGAGCTGGCTGCCTTCTAAAGTCAAACACTCAGGTTGCCATTGGAGATCTCATCCGAAATAGTCTTAGTTGAACAACTGTTGGAAAAAAGGCAGAACTACTGCACTCATTTAATTCATCCCCGTTTTTAGTTCTACTGATGCTTCCTTTGAGGATTTGTTGGAGTGTAAACTCTAGGCTTATAGAGCCGTAATGTAAAATTGAAAGAACACTTAATGCTTAGGTGGCCTGACAGTATTGCGCCTGAACACACTGTGTGCAGATTGAAAGTGAAGCCACTACATTATAAACATGCTGCAAGGAACTGCATTGTTGAATGTGTATGATTTGTGGCGTGTGTGCATTGGTCCCTAACACTGTCTGCAGATATGGCCATCTCTGATGAACTCCACTACTTAGAGGTTTATCTGACCGACGAGTTTGCCAAGGGACGTAAGGTGGCAGATCTGTATGAGCTGGTCCAGTATGCGGGCAACATCATCCCCAGACTGTGAGTATCAACCAACCTGAACTTCTGTCAAATGTGGAGCATTAGTGGCGTCTGTTCAGCGCTGTCTTCCTTTTACCCAGTAGAGAGGCGACATTAACATTTCAGCCATACAAATGAAGTGCTGAAAAACACGTGTTTGGTCTGAAAAGGTTGCAAATGTGCATCAGTAAGGCCAATGTCTCCATGTTATCTGCTTTTTGTTTGAACTGATATTTTCCTCCTAGGGCTATTTTATTATGGTGATATTATTTCAACTCTAGGCCCCTGTCCCAGGTTTCTACCTGCATTTGTGGATATAGCTCAGACCATACACAAGCAAATGTGGGCT